>NC_056749.1:446487603-446522603 GCF_019279795.1 Protopterus annectens | reverse complement strand
ATCTGTAGTGAGAGTAGGGAACAGGTGGAAGAGACCCTGGAGAGATGGAGATATGCTCTAGAGAGAAGAGGAATGAAGGTCAGCAGGACTAAGACAGAACATATGTTGTGAATGAGAGGGAGGATAGAGAAATGTTGTGGATGCAAGGAGTAGAGGTGGTGAAGGTGCATGAGTTTAAATACTTGGGATCAATAGTTCAGAGTAATGATGAGTGTGGAAGAGAGGTGAAGAAGAGAGTACAGGCAGGATGAAGTGGGTGGAGAAGAGTGTCAGGAGTGATTTGTGACAGACGAGTACCAGTAAGAGTGAAAGGGAAGGTCTACAAGAGGGTAGTGAGACCAGTTATGTTATATGGGTTGGAGACAGTGGCATTGACAAAAAGGCAGGAGTTTGAGCTGGATGTGGCAGAGTTAAAGATGTTAAGATTTGCACTGGTTGTGACAAGGGTGGACAGGATTAGGAATAAGTATATTAGAGGGTCAGCCCAGGTTGGAAGGTTTAGAGACAAAGCCAGAGAGGCAAGATTACATTGGTTTGGACATGTGCTGAGAAGGGATGCTGAGTATATTGGGAAAAAAGATGCTAAGGATGAAGCTACCAGGTAACAGGAAAAGAGCAAAGCCTAAGATAAGGTTTATGGATGTGGTGAGAGAGGACATGCAGGTGGTTGGTGTGACAGAGCAATATGTGGAGGACAGGAAGAAATGGAGACAGATGATCCACTGTAGTGACCCCTAACGGGAACATCCGAAAGAAGATGATGATGATTAATGTTTACAAAGATACAAGTTTGAAACTGAAATGTATGCCATAATGTCATGACAACAGTCCTCAATGACATGGCCAAAAACCTCAATACTCTTCCTCTAATATAGTAATATAATATTAATATCTAATAGGCGAGAAATAAAAATATACAGTTGAAATCCATAAACAAAGATAGTGTAGTGGTCAGAGTCCCTGCTTTGCATGTAGGTGTACACGGTTCAAGTAATACAACAGGTAATCCAAATTTACATTGGAAAGCAGTTTTAAAAGTGCTATGTTCATATTAAAATATGTGGTAAGTTATTTTTGTCACCCAGGGTAGTGTAGCTGGTGTAACATGGATGTGTGAGTGCATATAATATGTAAAAACACCCATGTATACATGTGTCTCATACAGTATAGTTACACCCTTGCTACTGTAATGAAAGCACATACAGCCATGTCATGTAATGGAAATCATACACACTTACTAAATGAAGTCATTAGTGTGGTATATTATGAGAATGAACTGTGAGCAATGGTTAGCAATGCCCAGCAGGTTTAACAACACATTTCTGTTGTCCTCACCCCTCCTTCTGTGGTTTGAGTGTCCAAATTTACCTCCATATTCTCTACAAATGCACAGCTGTTGCTGTATAAAAAATGGACAGATACTTTTCCGAACACCCATCCTACACATCTGTAGCTACTTGTCATATTGTTCCTCCCGCTGCGTGTCCCTTTTTCACCACTTTCCTATCTCCTCTTTCTCTTTTCTCTTAAAGAATTAGTGTGGGTGTAAGCAGGAGTAAGAGCAACAAAATTACCAGCCCTGTCAGGTCTTGAACGGAGGGCCCCGTAAGGCATAGTCAGAGCAATGTACCACAATACCATTTGAGCTGTAAGGATCGCTGATGCTTTTTCAAACATATCCTCATTCAACAGTAAGGAAAAGATTCCGTAGAATCAGTCAGGTTTTGTATTTATACATATACACATGTATATGTGTATGGAGATGCATATATATGGACAAATATATGCATAATATAAATAGTGATATACATATACTACAATATACAGATATACATATTATATAAATATATTTATATATAAATATATATATATATATATATATATATATATATATATATATATATATATATATATAAAGAGAAACTATACAGATATAGAAAAACAAACCCACATACACACACTCATATATATATTTCTCCATATACATATATATATATACATATATATATATATATATATATATATATATATACTCATAACATGTAGTGGAGTCATACCTCAGAACCATACCTACCAACCCCTTACTGCAAGAAATCTGATCCAAGGCTGTCCAGATGGGAGTACAATGGGACCAAACTAGGAACATACGTCAAATATTGCTCATAAATGTAGAATGTTGCCAGAGTGACAGTATTTGTTTCAGCATACATGTTCTAAAGGATGTGAGTTCTGAAACTGAAATGTATGTCATCATTTACTGTCAGAAATCCTCACAGTGATTTACCATGGATATGAAAAACATGCATCTGTGGAACAGACTGGAAATATGAGTGACAGACCTTGACATACTGCAACAATCCAGACAGTCCCAAGGTAGGCTCAAAACCCCTTAGTGCAATGAACTTGGGCCAGGCCTGTCAAAGTTGGGGGAGAAAGCCATGTAAATAGGGACATATCTGAAATACTGGAGATAAGCTGACACAGTTGCTGCAGTAACACCTTCATGTCTGTCCTAACATATATTGACTGGAATAGAAAAAGTCCAACACTCAATTACTTCCCACTTGTTAGTGACTGAAATTCTCACATCAGCCTACTGATGTGTCAGAAATACACATCACTTATGGGGGCCAGGCAACACTATGTCCTACAAATATCTGGACATAACATCACATTATGGAAACTACACTCAGCTGCTAAGCATGTCACTAAGCACTGTCCAAACTACAGTCAGACTGACACAACACTAACCCAAATCTGCTATGGGGAATTACACATATATTGGCACATATATCAGGCACAACAGGAATGTCACAGCACTGAAAAACAGACACCAGTGTGAAAGTGCATACCCACAACCAATTCAACCACAGTCACAGTGACATACCAGTAAGCCAAAGGAATGGTACAGTATAAGGACTGTGTGAACAAAAACATCTCAACATGTTTGCCACTCACACACTACCCCCACATATACTGGCCCAATTCACAGTGCAGTATGATGCATGACTGTGGTATGGGACATGTCTCAGTCTGCCCCTACAAACATATACAGTTGATAGACCACCAGAAACAGGAGCAGCATGCACAGGCAAATAGAAAAGGAGCCATAACACATACATCCACTGCCCTCACTACACAGGCTAAACAACATTGACACAACACACTCCTACACAAACTGGACAGTCTGTCAACAATTGCCAGAAATACGCAGACCTCTTAATTGTACAGAGTCCCACAGAATATCCAGTCTCTCCCCTCATATATAAGGCCTCTTTCACATAACATGTCTGACAGTCTGATACATCACTGGGATAATGTCAGGAATGTAGCCACTAAATAATCATATATCATACCAGTTAACCTCTTACTACATGACATCTGGCATAATTGTGGAACAGAAGCCCCAAAATATGGGCATATTTGAAATACTGCTGCTATAAACTGAGCATGTTGCTGTTGTAATGGGGTTAGTTGTAACATATCTTTACTGAGGGATATCAGCTCAGAAACACAAATTGATGTTATCAGTTACTAACTGCAATCCCCAGAGTATGCTACTGATTTTCCAAAGACAAGAAATGTCTGAGGAACACACCAAACATAGGAGTCCAAATTCTGGCCATTCTGTGGACAGCCCTACAGGTGAGAGTTATGTCAAACACATAACACTGTCAGATTTAAAATCACGCAGGAACTCCATGTCCACACAAATCCTGTTAGTCTAGCATTAATCCAAATGTATAACAGCAATACTTACTTTTTGTCCCTATGTTTGGAACATCATTCCCCAGTCTTTTGGCCTGTCTCCACAGATTTGGTTGTAAGAGATATTTCCAAATACCCTCTGTGATGCTGTTGTTCACACATCTCCATGAAGTTCTCCTCATTGGCAAGGAAAAGGGCCAAAGCTCATATGACGTACTCAATGATAGGAGTGTGTTGCCATGCCATTGACTATACGAATAACAACACAGCTGTCCTGCATGCAATTATCAAGTGGGGGACACCAGTTGTTGCACAGGCCATCAGCTACTCATGAGCATTACCTACAAAAGGCAAGCTGCTGCCTATATGTTCATAGGTTCATACTAGGCTATCTGCCCTGGGGCAACTATAAGCCTAGCCTGATTCTGTATGGCTTACGCCACCCCTTGATTTGAGTATACTGTGCCCTTTTTAAGGTTTAGTTTACTGTGCCTCTGTCTAATAGTGACACAAGAGTAATCCCTGGGACAAACCTACGATCCCCCATCCACCTATTGAGATTCTTCTTGGAGAGATTCAGTGAGGTGCTCTGCCTCACATGAACTGGAATTCTATTCCAGAGCGAAGGGAGACTCTGGGTTATGAACCTGTCCCTCCAGCAAGTTCTATTTATTTCTGTGCTGAGGTTCAAGTCCCTCGAGCGTGTGGCTCTAAGGGATTTAGATTTACTGAGGTGGAGCATGTCCATTAATTCTGGATTTGACATAGCTTTGTATGTCAGGCATAGATCGCCTCGAAGTAGGCGGTATGCAGCTGTGTAGAGCTGGAGTTTTTTTAACCGAGCAGCATATGGCATCTGTTTGAGACCGTTGATCCTCTTGGTGAGATACTTTTGCGGTCTTTCTAATTGCTGCAGGTGTCGGGTAAGGTACATCCCAAAAGGGGCATTGTATTCTATGATGGGCCTGATGAGGGATGAATAAAGGGGCACGATTACCTCTCTTGATCTAGATGTGAAACCCTTTGTGATGAGGTGGGCTATGTAGAAGGTCTTTCTAACCACTTTGGCAATGTGGTTTTCAAAGGAGAGATTGCTATCGACTTGGGTCCCCAGGTCCCTAATAACTTTCTCTGTACTTAATGGGTTTCCGCCTATGTGGTAATTTGTGGGCACATTGTTTTTGCCAAAGGGTATGACTATACATTTTTGGCATTTAGCTTTAAACCATGGCGCTGGCACCAGTTATCTGTCTCTGTGAGACCTTTTTGAAGGATGTTTGTGTCAGCTGGAGAGTCAATTATGGCCCAGTTTGCAGTCGTCTGCGAACTTGGTGAGCCATAGTCCTCCCACGTTGCCTGTACCTCGGAAAAGTATATACCAACAAGAGTGGTCCCAGGACAGAACCCTGTGGGATGCCACTTGTGACCGGTTTCGAGTCTGACATGGCTCCAGCAACTCTCACTCTGTGGGTTCTGTCTTTGAGCCAGTTTGCGACCCATCTTGTGACATAGGGGTTTATATTTAAGCTGGATAGCTTATCTATGATGCCCGAGTGGGGTATTGTGTCAAATGCCTTTGAAGGTCCATATAGGCTGGGTGGACTACCTTCCCTTCATCTATGGCTTTGGTGACTGTTTTGAAGAAGTCAACCATGTTCAAAAGGCAGGATCTGCCCTTGACAAAGTCGAACTGGGTAGGATCTAGTGTCTGTAGGTCCCCAATGTCTTTGTTTATGAGCTTCATGATGATCCCCTCCATAGCCTTGCAGACTAAGCTAGTCAGGCTTATGGGGCGATAGTTTCCAGGGTCCGTAGAGGCTCCACCTTTGTGGAGTGGGACCACTGTTGCTGTACGCCATTCTGTGGGCACATATCCTGTAGTGAGGCTGAGATTGTATAGCTGTTTTATTTGAGGGATTAGTTCCTCTTGGAGTTCATGTAGGACACAACCTGGGACGCCATCTGGTCCCATGGAAGCAGTGTTTTTTGCTTTGGAGAGGGCAGCCTTCACCTGAGCATCAGAGATGTTTGGGAGGCAGCCCTCTGCCGGAATAGATACTTGCTCTTTTGGGGGGTAGGGGGTGGAGAAGTTTGCACTGAACCTGTCTGCCAGGATATTGGCAATGTCTGTGGGTTCAGTGTATTTTTTGTCGTTTAGAATCGACTCAGAACAAGTCTGGGAGTTGCATCCCAGGTTCCTAACATAACTGAAAAAAAGCCTTATGATTGTCCTTGGTGTCCTGTGCAATTTTTCTCTCGAAGCTGACCTTGGAGGATTTTATGAGGGATCGTAATTTTTTGCTAGTACTGATCAGAGATGCCTTCCCTATTAGGGATTTTGCTCTATCATGTAGTAGCTTCCTCCTTCTGTTGTACAGTATATTTATGGCAGAGGTCCACCAGACTGGACAGATGTACACCCTACATCCTTGAGAGAGAGAGAGAGAAACAGTGAAAAGAAAAATATAAGCCAAGCAGGACATAACCACCTACACTTGAATAAAACAACAGGTATGTCAAACAAGTAAGCATGTAATGGACTGCAGTAGGGGGTATGTAAGAAGGGGAAATAGGAACTCTAACATATATGTCTCAACAAGACTTGCCCTACTGATATACTGCTGATCAGAACCTATGGCCATAGCATCTGGGTCTGTCTGCAGTGTCATAGATCATAGGTTAGGCCCCTGAGTCACCTCCGGAAAGGATGACTAACATATGACTACTACTGCAGTGTGTGTTGAACAATACTGACTGTGACAATGCTAGGCCAGCTACTGGGATGTTGTACATTTCCATAGTTTTCTTGTGAATACAACCATGATATACTTAGTTATCTCAGAAATGTGAAGTAAAGTACTGTTGCACATGTGTGTGTTTAACTGCATGTAATATACTGAGCTCATACCATTAAAATGTCCAGTGTTATGCACACTGACCATATGTGTGCCTCATAGTTGTAGTCCTTTACTCATAGAGTTGTTTCTGACAAATCACTGGCAAATCTGTGAAGACTGACATTATAACATCTCCTTCTTTTTCCTCTGGCTGTTCCCATTAGGGGTTGCCAAAGTGAATCATCTGTTGCCACTTCTGCCTGTCCTTTGCATCCTGCTCTGTAACACCAACCACCTGCATGTCCTCTCTCACCACATCCAGGAACCTTATCTAAGGCCTTCCTCTTTTCCTCTCACCTGGCAGCATCATCCTTACCATCCTTTTCCCAATATACTCAGCATCCCTCTGCAGCACATGTCCAAACTGATGTAATCTTGCCTCTCTGGCTTTGTCTCAAAACCATTCAACATGGGCTGACCCTGTCATATACACATCGCTACTTCTGTCCACTTTCATCACAACCAGTGCAAATCCTAACATCTATAACTCTGCCACATCCCACTCTGATGCCTGCCTTTTTGTTGATGACATTGTCTCCAAATCATATAACATAGCTGGTCTCACTACCCTGTTGTAGACTTTCCCTTTCACTTTTACTGGTATGCGTCTGTCATAAATCAGTACTGTCACTCTTCTCCACCCTCTCCATCTTGCTTGTACTCTCATCCTCACCTGTCCTCCACAGTCATTACTCTAAAATGTTGATCCCAATCATTTATAGTCATCCACCTTTGCCAACCCTACTCCCTGCATCCTCAACATTCCACTATCCACCCTCTCATTCACACATAGATATTCTGTCGTAGTCCTGTTGATCTTCATTCCTCTCCTCTCTAGAGCACACCTCTACCTCTGCAGGGTCTCCTACATATGTACCGTACTCTCAGTACAGATCTTAATGTCATCTGAAAACATTATAGTCAACGGGGACTCCTGTATGACCTTGTCTGTCAACCAGTCCATCACCATTGCAAATAAGAAAGGGGTCACAGCTGATCCCTGATGTCATCCCACCTCCACCTTAAATGCATCCATCACTCCCGCCATTGACCTTATCTCTGTCACACCATCCTTGTGCATATCCTGTACCAGTCTTACATATATCTCTGCCATTCATGACTTCTTCGTACAATACAACTACTCCCCTCTAGGCACCCTGTCATATGCTTTCTCTACATCCAGAAAGACACAAAGCAACTCCTGACCTTCTCTGTACTACTCCATCCACACTCTCAGAGCAAACAACACAGCTGTAGTACTCTTACCTGGCATGACAACATACTGATGACCCTTACTCATCACCGCCCTGCCTAACCTAGCTTCTACTACACTTTCCCATGACTTCATGCTGTGACGGATTAATGTTAACCCTCTGTAGTTACTACAGCTCTGCACATCAACCTTATTCCTAAAACGGTATTCAAATACTTTCTCTCCACTCCACATGCAACCTCTCACTTTCCAAGATATCATTAAACAATCTGGTGAACAACACCACTGCCATTTCCCCTAAACACCTCCATGCTACCACAGGTATGTCATGTGGACCAACAAGCTTTCCAGTATTCATCCTCTTCATAGCAATCTTTACTTCCTCCTTGGTAAACTGTTGCACTTCCTGATACACCATACCCACATCATCTAACCATCTCTCTATCATTCTCTTCAATCATCAGCCTCTCAAAGTACTCTGTCCATCTGCTCAACACACTCTCCTCGCTTGTAAGTACATTGTCCTCATTATCCTTTATCAGCCTTGTCTGCTGCACATCTTTCCTTGCTCATTCCCTCTGTCTAGCCAACCTGTACAAGTCCTTTCATCCCTCCTTAGTGTCCATCCTGTCATACAAGTCACCATATGCCTCATTCTTAGCCTTTGCTACCTCTCTCTTTGCCATGCACCTCATCTCCTTATACTCCTGTCTACTTTCCTCATCTCTCCAACAATCCCACTCCTTCATCCTCAATTTCTTTTTCTGTATACTGTCCTGTACTTCCTCAGTCCACCACCAGGTGTCCTTGTACTCCTTCCTCCATCCACATGTTACACCAAGCACCTTTCTAGCCATGTCCCTTACTAGCTCTGCTGTACTTACCCAGATATTTGGTAAATCATCACTGCCACCCAGTGCCTGTCTTAACTCTTCCCTGAACCCCACCTCACAATCACCCTTTTCCAGTTCCCACCATTTGATCCTTGGTGCTGCCCTCACACTCTTCCTCTTCTTGATCATCAATGTCATCTTACAAACCAACAGTCTCTGCTGCCTAACTACACTGTCCCATGTCACCACTTTACAGTCTCCAGTCTCCTTCAATCTGGCCCTCCTACATTGGATATATTTCACCTGGGTGCATCTCCCTCCACTCTTGAATGTCACCCTATGCTCCTCCCTCTTGTTGTAGTATGTATTCACCACAGCCATATCCATCCTTTTAGCAAAATCCACTACCATCTCACCATCTGCATTCCTTTTCTTAACACCATACATACCCATCACTTCCTCATCCCCTCTATTCCCTTCACATGCCCATTAAAATCTTTTGCAATCACCACTCTCTCACCCTTGGGTACAGTCATCCCCATGTCATCCAAATGATTTCACATTCCTCTTACTCATAAATTGCATAACCAACTTGCATTCATCATTGCACAATCAATGTTCAGCTTCATCAGACAGTCCTGTCATCCTCCAAAACCACTCTTGGCATACTGTTCCTTCAGGACAACCCCTACTCCCTTTCTCTTCCCATCCACACCATGATAGCCCAAGTTTGACCTGCCTCCAATACACCTAGCTGTACTCCCCTTCAATCTGGTGTCTTGCACACACAGTATATCAGCCTTCCTTCTGGCCATCATATCAGCTAGCTCTGTCCCTATACCAGTCAAATTAGCAACATTAAAGGTTTCTACCCTCACTACCACACTTCTACCCTTTCTCCTCCCTTCCTGCCATATGACTGTTGGACATCCTCCCGGGTGTGTCTGTTAATGTAAAGGCTACTATGCTATCGAACGACTCGTGTGTTACAGCAATATGAAGACAGTGTCGCTAATTTTGTCCCACTGCCCCAAATGTATGTGTGGCGTCCTACAGATGTCCTGCTGTAACAGGTTGAGAGTGATGAGTGGGCATCAATGGTGTGAATACAGTGTGCCTTACTGACATAGAACACAATATCAGGTATTACCTATGCACATGTCAGTATGAGTAGGTGTATCTGGCTGCCTCATAGCAACAGACATGGGATGCAAAATGTCAGTTAAATAAGCTGTACATTTTGTATGTATGTAATGTTAGTTGCTGTGCATACAACAGAGTTTGGTTTCTACAACTACTGGTTGTTGCATTACCCTGACACAGACATGGGTAGTAGAATAAGCATGAGTATCATGTTGACATGCTAGAGGTGTCCAACCATGTTATGAGCCTTTGTTCATGCCTACTACACACAGCCATATGACCACCAACATAGATGTATGGACTCAGCAATACCTTACCTGTAAAACTTGTCTCCACCAAAGTAGAGTAATCCCCTTTGCTGGACAGCAGCAATACACAAAACACATGACTGGTTGCTATGTTGGCTGTACAGGTCAGAGTATGTGCAGACACCAACTTGGCAGCGAGTCAACATTTGTCTAAATGAACATATGAGGTCCTAGGTGGATTACTGTAAGGTTAACTAAGAGTACAAATTGGACACATCCACCAAGGGCAATCACAAGGCCGTCTTCACATATGTCTGCAATCTCAGAGGTGACAACACAACCCACCCTGTAATGATGGTCAATCACACCACATACACACACACTGTAGCTATAGACAACCTACTGCAGACAGGTTTAGGGCAAACATCACCCCCCCTGGCTCACCATCATTGTAGGTGGAAATGCACAACACTGCACCCCTCTCCTCATCATATGGGAGCAGGTGCATACTGCCTAATGAAAGTCAACAAAAGCAGGTCTCCATGGGACCTGAGAACATTCCTAACTGCATCCTACATGAACTTAGGCATATGCTTCCTCCATTACACACTGTATGCAAGCGAACCATAAGCAACATTGACATCCCTTCTGCAAGGAAGATGTCCACTGTCATCCCTCTACACAAGCATGAATGATGAATGGTGGTTTATGCAATGTACTGGCCCTCATTGGGGGGGAACATGACACATCAGGACCAGGAGTGCAATGCAGGTTCATATTGTGCTAATAGAACAGGGGTATGATGTGGTGGTACTTGGTGGTTGATGATAGGCAATGCTGATGTGCTAGCTCTGTAAATGACTCTGGCCAATGTCTGAGGTCCTGTGATGTGTTTTCCCATTCATATTTTCCAGGTGTCATGCAGAGACAACTGTCTTACACTGCTCAGGAGAATGCAGCAGAAACTGAAGCCATCCTGCAACACCATGCAGTGCTGTTTGGCCCAAGCCGCCAAATTATGTGAGAACGAACTATCCTATGGGATGAACTTCTCCACAGACTCAACACCTTGGGCCACAATGGCTGCACATATGAGCAAGTCAGGAATCATGCAACTGACCTACTATGTCGTGCCCGGCAGAGGGCTGCTGCCATGGCCAGGGACCATTCCATGACAGGTGAAGGCCCACCTACACAGGCCCCACTTACACCAACAGAGGAGTTCCTTGCCAAAATTGGGGTAGGCCCCACACAACAACCATCACATGTAACACAAGTCGTGGAGGTGGGTGGCACCCTGGCAGCAGGTGAGGAGTGTCCAGGTAAGGCCACAGTGCACATAATTTTAATATTGTTGCACTAATACTGTCTGTTATAGAGTATTTAGATGCACATTTCAGGTAAAACTGCATTTGTGGCTGGGGTTTAGTAATGCACACAGGTGCACATCTATGGTGAAGGATAGCAAATTGTGTACTATCACAGCTTGTGATGTACATGTGCAGCAAAGTAGCATTCATCTTGTAACACCGCCAATTGTGAGTCTGCTGACAATACCTCTCCCCCACATCTACATAGGTACCTCTTTTCTGCATGTGGGACAGCAACCTGAAGCCGGTGAGTATGTGATTTTCTTGTTGTGGCTCACAAGTACCCCAGTAATGTTGAGATCATGTATGTGACCATGCACACACCTGTTACTCTTTGCTATTCTGCAGTATCTGCATGTTCACTTGTGGAGGGGTTTACTGCAGTGCATCACAGTGGTCATCACAGGGGCCTACTTGCAGGAGATGTCACATATCTGTAGCATACCTCACAACCTGTCATTGCATGAAATGTGGACAAAGATTACGAACATGGGGGTACAAAGGGCCAAAACTAGGGACACATTTTATAACTTAGTGCTATACAGTGGATATAAAAGGTGTACACTCACCTGTTTCAATGACAGGCATTTGTCAAATCCAAAAATGAGAGCAGAAGAACACAATTCCAAACCCTTCTAAACTTTCATGTGACCTATAATCTGTACAATCCCACTGTTAAACAGACAAATCTGTTAGGTGAACAATTATGACACATGTGAAACATACAATAAGCTGGATGCATACGTGTGGCCAGGCTGAAGGTACTACTTTGGTGAATTAACTTTGCATATGATGACATCATTACATCTTCTTGGGTACACATCCACCATCACTGACAAAGACTCTTTGATTAACAGAATGTAACAGTGAGCTGTCCAACCAGGATTATCGTAACATTTACTCAGTTGCCTGGAATAGCAACAGACATAGTTTGCACAGAGCTTACAAAGCAGCAAGGGATCATACCTGTGAGAGGTATCAGCCCAGAGAAGGGTACACACACATTTCCACAACACAGCATATACCATGGAACACAGTGAAGAGAGTCATCAAACAGTGGTGATGATATGGGCCAACGGTGACATTGCAATGAAATGGACATCAGTCCAAATGTATGGAAAGACAAGACCCACACTGGTCAGGGTAGCTGCCAGGACACCTACAGCAACAGTAAAGGATTTGCAGGAACTCTGGCAAATACTGTTTGTGTACTACATATGACAATAATCTCCTGTATTCCCCACGTCTGTTCTATGTGGTAGAGTTGGAAGATGGCAGCCTTGTCACACACAGAACAACATCCAGGTTTGGCAAATATCTCAAGAACAATACATCAGGCCTCCCAAATGCATTTGAGGAAATGTGTTATGGTAGAATGAGACAAAGTTTGCACATTTTGGTCACAATACTGACAGGTTTGTTTGGCACATTAACATCACTGTGCATCACCAAACGAACACCATCCCCATGGTGAAGAATGGTGATGGCAGTATCCTGATTTGGGGTTGCTGTTCATAAACTAGTAGTGTGCCTTTAGCCAAGATGGAGGGGATTAGGAACAGCACCAAATACCAGTCTCTTTTGGCCCAAAATTTTCCTGTGTCTGCTAGGAAGCTGTAGCTGGGGAGGAATTACCTTTCCACACAACAATGACCCAAACCATACATACATATCCAAACATGGATGTGTTCACCACAAGACAATACATGGTTTAGAAT
The DNA here is from genome assembly GCF_019279795.1 of Protopterus annectens. Lineage (NCBI taxonomy): Eukaryota > Metazoa > Chordata > Ceratodontiformes > Protopteridae > Protopterus > Protopterus annectens. The sequence continues at coordinate 446,509,473 of NC_056749.1, read as the reverse complement.
GGCCCAGCCACAGTCCACACCTACATAGGTTCATAGGTGTGTACTATGCTAATGGCCCTGGAGCCTTTACAAGCCTAGCCCATAGGATTACCCTGGCATTGTGCCACCCGACCTTAGTCTTCAGTACCTCTGTCGAGTAGAGCCATTGGAGTGATCCTCAGGATAAATTTTCTATTTCCCATCCACTCATTAATATTTCTCTTGAAGAGGGCCAGTGAGGTGCTCTGTTTGACATGTATGGGAAGTCTATTCCATAGCATGGACAGTCTCTGGGTTATGAATCTGTCCCTCCAGCACGTTCTGTTGATTATGGTAATGAGGTTGAGGTCTCTGGAGTGAGTGGTGCGGAGGGATTGGAATTTCTTTAGATGTAGCATTTCTAACAGAGCTGGGTCAGACATGGCTTTGTAAGTCAAGCAGAGATCGCCTCTAAGTAGGTGATATGAGACAGAGAATAGTTAGAGTTTTTTTGAATCTGTCTATACAGGGCAAGTGTTTAAGGCCTAGGATCCTCTTTGTAAAGTACTTTTGCAGCCTCACCATTTGTTGCAGGTGTCCAGTGAGGTACATGCCAAATGGGGCATTGTACTCGATGACTGGCCTAATGAGGGAAGAGTAGACTGAGACAATGACCGCTTTCTTCCTGGATGCAAAACCCTTAGTAATGAGATGTGCCACATAGAAGGACTTTCTGACCACAGTAGCAGTGTGGTGGTCAAAAGAGAGGTTGCTGTCAACCTGTGTTCCCAGATCTCTTATAATGCCTTCTGTGTTCAGTGGACTACCATCGATGTGGTAGTTCATGGGAACTGGGTTTTTCCCAAAGGGGATGATGACACATATTTTGGCATTGAGCTTAGGGCTATGGTTATGACACCAGCTGTTGGTATCAGTGAGGCCTTTCTGTAGGACGTCAACATCACTTGGGGAGTGAATAAAGGCTACCAACTTGCAATCATCTGCAAACTTTGTCAGCCAGAGTCCCTTCATGTTGGCCTGGACGTCTGCAAAGTAGATACCAAACAGGAGAGGACCCAAGACCGATCCCTGTGGGACTCCACTTGTAACTGGTTGGTGGTCTGACTTGGAATAAGCTATTTCCACACTGTGGGATCTATCTGTGAGCCAGTTTGCAACCCACCTAGTGATATGGGGGTTGATGCCTAGCTTAGTGAGTTTTTCTGATTCCTGAGTGGGAAATGGTATCAAAGGCCTTGGCCAGATCAAGGTAGGCTGTATGAATCACCTTGGCTTCATCCACAGGTCTGTTGACTGACTCAAAGAAGTCGACCAAGTTGAGCAGGCATGATCTACCCTTCACAAAACCAAACTGTGTGGGATCCAGAGTTTGGAGATTCCCTATATCATTGTTTATTAGGTTCATGATGATGCTTTGCATATCAGACTTGTCAGGCTAATGGGGCAATAGTTTCCAGGGTCTGTAGTCGCTCCGCCTTTGTGGAGAGGGATGACTATAGCAGTGCTCCCTTCGATAGCAACAAAGCCTGAGGCTAGGCTGTGATTGAAAAGGGCACACAGGTGAAGTGCCAGTTCACTCTGTAGTTCATGTCGAATACAGCCAGGGATATTGTCAGGTCCCATAGAAGCTGTATTCTTGACCTTGGACAGTGCTGTTTTCACCTGTGCAGCAGTAATACTGGGTGCCTGGCAATCTACTGGTATTGTGATTGGTCCTTTGGGAAGGAGAGGGGTAAAGTTGGCACTGAATCTGTCAACCAGTATATTGGCAATATCTGTTGTGCTGTCATAGGAGGTACCATTGTGCAGTAGCTCAGAGCAAATGTGGCCATGGAGGTTCTTTACATAACTATAGAAGGCCTTGTGGTTGTCTTTCCTATCTGCTGCAATTCTGTTTTCATAGCTAGCTTTAGAGGATTTGATGAGGGTTCTCAACTTTTTGTTGAGGCTGATAAGGGAGCGTTTCCAGTCTTGGGACTTCCTTCCCAAGAGGACTGACTGCTATTATGATATTCAAAGGTGCTTTAACAAAGTAGTACTTTAAGAGTGTGCACAGTAATGCAACCAATCTATTGTACTTATTTCAAATTCTATATGTCACCCCTAACAAATGTGTTTGTTCTTCTATTGGATTGCACAGGTTATAGGTCACAGTAAAGGTGAGAATAGTTCATAGGTTCATAGGAAGTTACTAGGCTATCGGCCCAAGGGCCTACGTAAGCCTAGCCAACAAGGTTCCCTGGCTTACACCACCAAAGAAAGTTATTTTCCTGTGCCACTGTCGAGCAGAGACACAGAAGTGATCCCCGGGGTGTATTTCCTATTTCCCATCCACTCATCAAGATTTTTTTTGAAGAGTGCTAATGAAGAATTTTGCTTGACATAGATGGATAGCCTGTTCCAGAGTATGGGAAGTCTCTGTGACAGGAATCTATCTCTCCAGCATTTCCTGTTTATTGTGGTGACAAGGTTTATGTCCCTAGAGCATGTAGCTTGGAGGGATTGGGATTTCTTTAGGTGTAGCATGTCCAACAGCTCTGGGTTTGGCATAGCTTTATATGTTAGGCAAAGAGCACCTCGGAGTAGGTGATATGCTACGGAGTAAAGCTGGAGTTTTTTGAGGCGGTCAGTGTAGGGCATTTGTTTGAGGCCAGTAATCCTCTTTGTGAAGTACTTCTATGGTTATCACATGATTTCTGCGGTCTCATGTCATGTATCAGACAAACCTGGCATGTTAACATGGGTGTCTACACTTCTGATATCCACTGTAAGCTGGGGAGGTTGTTGTTGTAACTGGTTCTATTGTAACATATATGTACTGCAAGTTTAAGTGTGAAACCCAAAATATGTCATTAATTGGTGACACCAGTCCTCAGATCATCCTAGTAATGTGTCAGACTAACACAGGATTTATGAGGAACAGACCAGAAATATGAGCCACACATGTCCACATTCAGCAACACTATACACAGTTGAGAGGTATGTTCTGTAGGTGTTGCCATTGTGCTATACAGGTGAACAGCAATTATGTGTACATAGATGCAGTGTCTGCCATTTGAAGGCCCTTCAACTACTAACAGTATGCACATATCACAGAGGTATAAATAAGTAATGGCATTAATTGGAAAGGGCTGCACTTCATGATGTAAAGGTCCTGTTCAGGGTGTGTATGTAGTGGTCTGACTGTGTTGTGAATGTCACCATTTGGCTGTTGTGAGGTCTATGTAATGCCTGACTGCCACCTGACCTGTTTGCGTGTGTGTGTGTGTGTGTGTGTGTGTGTGTGTGTGTGTGTGTGTGTGTAGCAGCAAATGTTGTAGTGCAGGTAGTAATTTACATATGTTGTCTTCCCACCACAAGTGGTCATGGTGATCATGGTCCCTCCCGCTCAGAATCTGATGTCAGTGTCTCTGCAGACTCCAGCAATGATGATGATCATAGGCAGGCGCAGGTGGTTTTGTCAGGGTCTGAATCTGTGCCATGAGTTGGCATCCAACAGTACTCAACACTGTCTCCACACAAAATCACAATGCCCAGTAGCCACAGATAATGGACAGTTGGCAGATGGTGGCTTGGAACAGGTTAGTGTGGTGACTATGGAAAGTGTGACTGCAGCCACTAGCCATAGCCAGAGTGCTGGCGAGGTTCTGCACAGGCAGATGGACAGGGGTACCCTAAGGAGGACTGCAGCATGTCAAGCCACTGTCTTAATGGCCACAACATGTGTCACTAGATGCATGTTACAGGCTGTAATGGATGCACAGGCACGTAGTGAATGTAACACCAGTCACATACGCAGGGTGGTTGGTGAAGCTTTTCCTGCTTTACGTGGTGACTTACATGACCTAGTTGAGGCCACATGTCAAAATACTGAGGTCATGAATACATGGTGGGGTGAGATGCTGGCAATCCTTGACTGTGTAGTGGGTGATGAGCATCGGCCACGTGAACGTAGGTCAGCAATGACATCAACGGACAGTCTACAGGGCTATGCCCCTTCACATTCCTGTACTGGCAGTGACACCAGCACTAACTGAGGGGGGGTTCTGTATACATCATTGCTGTCCATATCACACCAGAGCAGGCCATGGGCACATGGTCCTGGCCAGTCCCATCAGCTACACAGATCCAGCAGACAACAGTCACCCTCAGGAAGTAGTATTGTATCTGGCCTTCAGCCTGGTGGTGCCAGTGAGACCTGATGCAGGACAAGTTCCCATGTCCATGGCCAGAGATGGTGAACTGAACACCCTGCTATGTATGGTCCACAGCTGTCCAACATAACCCTGTGTAGGGAAGCCACATTGCATAACTGTGTACATTCACACACACACACACACACACACACACACACACACACACACACACACACACACACACACACACACACACACAGGTCACCCCCAGACACACACAGAGCACTTCTGCACAGGCCATCTACTGCATACCCCTCCACACACACACATAATGTCAAACGTATGGCCCAACCTAGGTCTCTGACAAACCCACACCACACCCTGTGCCACATCCCTGTCACCTATACCATTGATGCAGGGACATGCTAATATGGGTCTGATGCACAGGGTGAATGTAGTACAGTGTAGCTATTTAATACTGTGTAAAGTGCTGTCTGCTTGCATTTGATGTGGGTACACATACAGGTGTGTATACTTTATCAGCCAGAATGCATTATTGTTGTTAGTACCACTGGCTGCCTGTTGTCTGACATGCTGTATTCTGTTTGTCTTCCAGGTGTCTGTGTGTCTGCAGGCTGTGGCCCTGCAGACATGATCAAGAAGGAGTAAGGCAGAGTGGAAATACACCACCCATGTCATAGGTAAGGTACACCTTTATTTGTACATCTACCAGGTGTGTATGCATGCAACAGTGTGTGAGTGACACTGTTGTCAGAGAGTGTAACCTTCCATACATACCCCTGTCACAGACAGGTAGCCTTCATACATGTCACCTCAGTATTGTGTACTACCACAGGCTCATACATACATAACAGGTTACTACAGTACTGTCAGCAGGTCCCTCACAAGCATAGCCATTACATTAATCACAACAGATTCACCTGGCAACATCTGTTGGCCCTACCATTTCTTTCCCATACACTCAACCCTGATGCAGTTGGTGACAGCATGCATGAAGTGTGTATGACAGGTTTGTGCTATGTATTCCTGAGTTCACAGGGTGGAACATGGAAACAAAATGGTATATCTTTTGCATACTCACAGTCAGGACTGACACAGGGGATGTGCATACAGCAACACAAACACAGTTGGCAATAGACAGATTATTAAAGGTACATATCCACTTTGATGTACTGTACTACTACATACTCAACATGCCCCATATAGATGATATGCATGGGACATTACCCACTACCTGTTACAACATGTACTGTTGTGAATGCCCTCATGGATGGTGAATTAAAACACAAGAAATAGCATCTGAAATCATGTATTGCTCCTACAAGCCTGGACAAGTGTTAGGGTAGCAGATGTTGTATCAGCATGATGTTTCAGTCATGTATGATACCTGATGCTACCATATGTGTCAGTACACTCACTGTGGCCTATTTAGCAAGAATATCACATAAATGGGCATTGTTAAGGGACACATACCACTTATAGGTTGCAAACATCTGGATATTTCAGACATATCTGTACAGAGGAATGGTATGGCCTGTACAATGGTTTAACATGCTGCATGTCAGGCAGATGCCATTACCACAGTATACAAAGTAATGTCATCAGGAGGTGTTAACCAGCTGTGTATGGTTCACACATCAAAATGGTATAAGCCACACTGAATATGATTCTCTCTCTCTCTCTCTCACACACACACACACACACACACACACACACACACACACACACACACACACACACACACGCCAGAATTGAACTCCTACCTATCTAGTTATTTCTACTACAGTGTTACACAGTTGTCAGATGCGCCATGAAGCTTACACAATTTCACCTTATCCAAAGGTACTTCTAAGGTGAATGACATCAACAGGATTAGCAAATTAAGGTGAGGGGATTTGCAGAGGGTGGTAAACAACTCTAAATGGTATACCCCACACAGTATATGATTCTCACACACACACACACACACACACACACACACACACACACACACACACACACACACACACACACACTTACTTGTCAGTATTGACATTAGGACTCCTGCGTATCTAGTTATTTCTACTATAGTGTTACTCAGTTATTAGATGCACCATGGAGCTTACACAAGTTCACCTTATCCAAAGGTACTTCTAAGGTGAATGACATCAACAAGACTAGTAAATTAGGTTGAGGGGATGTGTAGAAGGTGGTACACAACTCAAAATGGTATAAACCACACAGTATATGATTCACACACACACACACACACACACACACACACACACACACACACACACACACACACACACACACACACACACACACACACACACACACACACACACACTTGCCAATACTGAAAGTAGAACTCCTGCCTATCTAGTTAGTTCTATTATAGTGTTACTCAGTTATTAGATGTGCCATGGAGCTTACACAATTTCACCTAATCCAAAGGTACTTCTAAGGTGAATGACATCAACAGGACCAGTAAATTAAGCTGAGGGGAAGTGTAGAGGATGGTACACAACTCAAAATGGTATAAATCACAAATTATATGATTCTCGCTTGTGCGCACACACACACACACATACACACACGCACACACACACGCACACACACTTACTTGCCAGTATTGAGATTAGAACTCCTACCTATCTAGTTATTTGTACTACAGTGTTATGCAGTTATGGCACCCACTACAGAGCTTACTGGACTAACAACTGGCCAAAGGTGCTGATAACTGCACAGCTGAGGTAAAGTATTACAGGGGGCAGATAGTCTGTCTTCAGTTTTTCCCTTGGATCTTGCTAGTTTTTTTTTTTTCTCTTACACTTCAAATAGCATAATAGCTTTGCACTTCAACAGGTTATTGTATCAATAAGTGTAGCACACCTGGGAGCCATCAGCAGGAGTCATTTCTCACAGAATCCAACCTGACACCCACACAAAACTCCTAGGGGTCATTATCGATGACGAACTAAAGTTCAACCTACACATACTCCAGTGTATAAAAAAAAAAACCCAGAAACTATGTCTGTTATATCAGAACAAAAAATTCCTAACCCCTAAATGTAGACTTACCCTGGGCCAGGCACTCCTCCTCCCCTCCCTCTTATACGTCACCCCAGTTCTAACCAATATCCAGGCCTCTACTCTAAATAAACTCCAACAGACTTACCATAAAATAGCCAGATTCATTACTAACTCCCCATACAACTCACACCACTGCATTTCTTTAAACTCTCTTCAATGGCTTGAACTTCCCCAATTTCTGCTATCTTATCAATTTCATATGCTGCACTCTATTCTTTATAAAACCTCCTTCTGTCCATCTCTATGTTTCTTAGTCTCCATCTATATCCCATCCCAGACCCGCCGTACTTCTAACCAACAATTATTTGATGTCTACCTCCCAAAAAGGTCAGTAGGCAAACTACTCTACAAACACTCCCTTGCCTATGCTTGGAACAAACTTCCCCTTGACTTACATTCGATCTCCCACACCTCACACTTTAAAAATGAACTAAAAGCTTATTTTCTCAATTCTAGGACCTGCCCTTGCCATGACCCCACCTAGTCTTCCTTCCCTTTATGTACCCTCAAAAGGTCAATACTTAGTATCTCATTACACCTCTCTCTCCATTGTGTCTACTATGCATTTGCATAATTTTATACAAACAAAAAAAAATATTGTTGATCTAATGAACTATATCAATGTAAAATGATGTTCCTAAGCTTCTTTTTAATGCAACTTTAACTTTATGCATGTAACCCAACATATGTAAATCTTTTTGCTATAACTGCTATTATATCAATATTGTTTAAAATTGTACTTGTTTAAAAATGTACTACTGGAGCTTTTCTCCTTGGGTCTCCACTGAAAATGGGCCACAAGCCCAGTTGGACAAACCCGGTTAACAAATGTCAATAAATAAATAAAATAAGAATTAGCCACAGTACTTAGTAGTTATATCCGCCCTTCCTGGCATGATTGAAGTGAAATTTTCTGTGCTTTTGCCCATTAATCTGGTGCACTTGACCATTCTGAGGTACTGTTGCAACTGCCTCATGTACACAGACAACCCTGTCCTCTAAACTCCAAACACTCAGACTTGTGAGAGTTACCCTTATATCACCAAATTTGGAAATATGCACTTTCCAGCAAAGACTGGGACTAGCGGGTCAAGATGATAAGGTCAACACCTGCACCACACCATGTGGAACACAAAGCTCGCCACAACACCCACTATCACAGCCCTGACATACACTCACAAACCACACACCCACCTTCACAGAGACACTCAATGGACATTTACCCAATCAGCACAGACCAGCAAGACAGACACCCACTCATTCAGCACAACACAGCACATTCCAAATGAGACATATGTCACCTACACAGTGTGCCCCTCAACCTAAGCCTATAAGGCTAACCACTTTGCCCATTACAGTAATCATGGGTGAGTCAATACAGAGATACACAGATGTCCAACTCACTAGGTTGAATATGGAGAAGGTAACAGCCAGCTGTCTATCATATGCCAGCATCCAACACATGACACATCCAGTCAGGTCACTCCACAAAAACTACAAGTATCACTCTGTCATCATCCATGTGGGTGTGAATGACCTGAGACACACTTCCCTGGACTACATGACAAGAGTCATGATTGAGCTCTCGGATTATGTGGTCCAGGTAGGTATGACAGTAGCCCTGCGCAGTATACTACCATCACCCAGAATGATGTTGCAATACAATCAACAAATGATTAACTTCAACATTGGCTTACATGTTGTTTATCATTCTCAGGGAATCTAGTCACTGTCTGCTTATGATAACATGATTGACAGACCTCAGTGCCTTGCCAAAGATGGTCTGCATCTGTCACCCCTGGGTTTCCAGGTACTGGCCAGGTCTCTTGCCACCCCTATAGTGCCTTTTTAGGCAGTGTTCCAAATCACATTATCACCATAACAGCTAAACATGAATGCAATCTGAGCGTCATGCTGGTCAACAGTAGACATCTATATCTCTCAAGATGAAGTCACTCAAAGCACTCCTCAGAATGGAGAACATTGACAGTTGTGCTGTAACGGAGACCTGGTTTACAGCAGCAGACAGCAGTGCTGCATTAACAGGCTATGATGCATTCCACAGCTGTCAGCCCCAAACATGGACCACAGCTCCACAGGTGGGGGTGTCTCCATATTCATAACAGATATGCACACCTCCAGACTAGTATCCCAGCATAATGCATCTGAGATACTTCAGGTATAACTGACTTTGGGTAATAGTGCAATCCAGGTCATAGCCACATCCATGTCCTTAAACTGTCAAGCCACATTCCCCAACACCATGGCATCTATCAAGGTCCAACCCAATGCTGACATAGTCGGAGACTTCAACTACCCCTCTGTCAACTGGGAAAAGTAGTCAAGCACCAATAGACTGGCCCAACGCATCCTGAAATTCATCAGTTCCAATGCCCTGGACTGCCTCATACTGATCCCCAGTAGAAGATACAACAACCTTGACCTGTGTTGATTACTTACATATGGGACCATTGCTCAACAACAGTAGTCAATCCCTACCTGGTCACATCCAAACATGAAGTAATCACCATGGCAATCCACATCTCACCCACACACTCCACAAAGGTAACCACCTTGCAAAATCTCTCCAAATCTGACTTTGGAGTAAAAAAAACCAGGGGTAGATGACTTCATAGACCCCATGCCAATGGACAATAGCTGCATGACTGTTGCCTCATACACAAATGCACTGTACAAACATGTACATGAATGCATGGTACTAGTCATAGCCAACAGAACCAAGACATTGTCCTCCAAACACTGGAAGCCAATGTGATGGTCCCCTGTCATTACTAAAGTGTGCAAAAGAAGGAATACACTGTTGCAGAGAAAAGTGGTGTCCCAAGATTGGTAAACCTCCTTATTAACCTCAACAACAATGTGAGATCCCACAAGGAATAATCTACAGCCAGCTTTGAAGGCAGAATTGCAGCAGACACTGACAACAATCACAAAAGCATTTGATAGTTATACCATCAACCTCCATGGCAATACCCACAAGTGCTGTAAGTTACTGCACAATGCTAACTCCTATCCTGAGCCAACAGATATTGGCAACAGTATTGCCAACACATTCAGTGCCAGCTTTACCCTCACACCTCCTAAGGGAACAATCACAATGGCAGATGAATGTCAGGCACCCAGCATTATTGCACCCCAGGTTAGACTTGCATTGTCCACAGGAAAGAATACTGCTTCCATGGGACCCAAACATATCTGTGGCTGTGTTCTACATGATATACAAAAGCACCTGGCAGCACATCTGTGTGCCCTCTTCCATCTCAGCCTCACCTCAGGCTTTGTCTCTCCAAAATGGTGTACTGCTACAATCATCCCTCTCCATAAAGGGGTAGCAACTACAGACCCTGGGGATTATTGGCCCATTAGCCTGATGAGTCTACTATGTACAGGTATGGACTGCATGATCAGGGACCTGATTGACAAAGATATAGGCAATCTCCTAACTTTGTACCCCACACAGTTTGGCTTTGAAAATGGCAAATTATGCCTAGTCAACCTGGTTGACTTCACTGAGTCAGTCACCAGGGCTGTATATGATGGTAAGGCACTACATACAACCTACCTTGATCTGGCCAAGGCTTTTTATACCATTCCTCAGTCAGGAATTATTGATAAACCCACCAAACTAGGCATCAACCCCTATATCAGTAGGTGGGTTGCAAACTGATTCACAGAACACATCGTGTGATAGTGGCAAACTCCAAATCAGACTGACAAGCAGTCATGAGTGGAGTCCCACAGGGATCAGTACTGAGTAGTCTCCTGTCCAGCATCTAATTCTCAGGAGTCCAGCCCAACACAAAGGAACTTTGGCTGACCAAGTTCACAGAGGACTGCAAGTTGGGAGCCATCATTAACTTCACAAGTGATGCAGACATCCTACAGAAAAGCCTCACTGAGACCAATGAGTGGTGTGGAAACCATGGCCAGAAGCGTAACACCAGAAAATGCATCATCATCCCCTTTGGAAAAACACTCAGTCCCCAGTAAGTACCACATTAATGGGAGCCCAATGAAAACTGTAGGCATTATAAGAGATGTGGTGACACAGGTTGACAGCAACTTCTCCTTCAACCACCACATTGCCACTGTCGTCAGGAATTCCTTCTATGTGGCACATCGCATTACCAAGGGTTTTGCATCCAGGAAGACAGAGGTAATCATCTCTGTCTACTCTTCTCTCTTTAGACCACTCATTAAGTATTATGGCCCATTTGGCATGTACCTAACTAGACACCTACTACAGCTGGGGAGGACACAGAAGTACCTCACAAAGAGGATTCTAGGCATTAAATACATGCCATACACAGACAGACTCAGAAGTCTCCATCTATTCTCTGTCATATCATTTAGTTAGAGGCTATCTGTGCTTGACTTACAAAGCCATGTCTGACCCAGCTCTTTTAGAAATGTTACATATGAGGACATCCCAGTCTCTCCACACCACACATTTCAGAGACTTCTACCTCATTACCACAATCAACACAACATGCTGGTGGGACAGGTCCCTCACAAAGACACTGCACATGCTCTGGAATACACTTCCCATACATGTCATGCAGAGCACCTAGCTGACCCTGTTTCACAGAAATCTTGATGAGTGGATGGGCAATAGACAGTTCACCCCAAGGATCACTGCAGTGGCTCTACTTGATACAGGCACTGGGAAGTAACATCGGGTGGCACAATGGCAGGGCCCTGCTATGGGCTAGGTTTGTAATGGCTCCTGGGCCATTAGTCTTACTACACACTTATGAAACTATAAGAGGAATGACATCAGCAGGACTGATAAAGTAGGGCAGTGGGTGGAAAACATATCAAAATACTTTTGCCTACAAACATACACACCCACACACACATTTGCCAGATACAAGAACAGAACCCCTACCTAACTAGTTATTTGTACCATAGTGTTATGCAGTTATCACACATGCTACGGAGCCTACTGAGTTGAGAGCTGCCCAAAGATACTGATATGGGGAATGACATCAGCAGGTTTGATAAAGAAGGGCAGTGGGTGTTAAACATATCAAAATACTTTGTCCTACAAGCAGGACACACTTAGACACATACACATTTGCCAGATGTGAGTAGAACCCCAACTTAAATAGTTATGTGTACCATAGTGTTAAGCAGTTATCGCATGTGCTACAGAGCTTACTGAGCTGACAACTGGCCCAAGGTACTGATATGGGGAATTACATCAGCAGGACTGATAAAGAAGGGCAGTGGGTGGGAAACATATCAAAATACTTCTGCCTACAAACATACACACTTACACACACACAACACAAACACACATTTGCCAGATATGGGAGTAGAACCCCTCCCTAACTAGTTATTTCTACTACAAAGTTAGGCATTTATCGCACACACTACTGAGCTTACTGGGCTGACAGCTGGCCAAGGTTGCTGATAAAGGGAATGACATCATATGGACTGATAAAGTGGGGCAGTGAGAATGGCATAAAACTGTTTCACCTACAAATGAACCAAATGAACAAACACACAACTCCCTCAGTCTTGCACACACAACTGTCTCACACACACACACACACACACACACACACACACACACACACACACACACACACACACACACACACACACACACACACACACACACACGCAGGTGATGTGATATTAACACCTCAACCTCAGTGCTATTACACAATGAGGCTCACCTTTTATGCTTCATGTGCCACTGTTTAAATCCAGCATGCCACTGTTCACAACAGAACATCACTGTAGGCCATTCAGAGTACCCATATGTGTGACCCATGCTGCTGTATCTCTCCCCTGTGTCTCTCTGTCTATCACTGTCTGTCTCTTACTTCCCCACATCTACATGTGTGTATGCTTGACATATATAGTAATCTGTTGGCCATATATGGCTGCATGTGCATGTGTTTCACACACAACAGATGCGGCTATATGACATATAGGCTACCTACAGCTAGCTGGGGGTAATCCTGTCTGATGTGTGTGTGTAGGGACAGTTAAGGTGTACATAGCTGTCTGTATACACAGATATGTCTACACAATATACTCATATAGACCAATGTAGGTTCCAGCATGTTCTGTGATTTTCTAAGTGTAGGAGCATGCCCAGTGTGACCTTGTATATTTAGCATGGGACTTCATTCCAACAGGTCCTGTGCTTCTCTAAGTGTAGGAGCATGCCAGTGTGACCTTGTATAGTTAGAGTGGGACTTCATTCCAGACATAAGTGTACTTAAGTCCAGGGTTTTGTGTGCTACAGACATACCTCTTAGAAGTACAGAGGACTTTCCTCGGGGTAACGGTTTGTTTCGTGATACATTTTTTGACTGACATATCTGTATTCTGGCAGTACAATGTCGTGTCACTACCTAGTGTCAGACATCCTCAAATCATCACAGTGCTTTACCAGAGGAATACTAGTCATATGATACATAGACTGATATTATAATGGCAGCTATGTACATTCTTGCCCAACAAGGCCATTTGGGAGGTGTGGCTACAGCCAGTTGAGTAATAGTCCAGCAACTTGTTAATATACTGGCTGGGGATCTTCTGCTTCTGTGGCATCTGTGTAACCTGAGATGTGATATCCTGGTGTGGCCATACATGTCTGCTGCACATTTTTTGGCAGACTGTTCGAGTGATTGGCTAGAGTTTTGTTCAGTCTGCATAAATGTGTTTTTATGGCAAGTTATTTCAGTATAATTGAAGAGTGATGTTACAAAATATTGACAGACATACTGTGTTTGCCTACATAACCTTCAGACAATTCCCACTACTGCAAACCCCTCACCCTACCAACTTTCTCAGTATGTCAGGGTAATATTTACCGCACATGCCTATCATTGAGCCTTTGTTCCACATTAACTTCTGCCGTTGTTCAGTCATGTTGCTGTCAGAGGTTTGGTGTTATGGGGGTGGATATAGACTACATTGTACTGTTCAGGCATGTCCATTATATACAAAAGCAGATATAAAACAAGGAAAAAATCCATATTGGCAAGATTACCAAGAAGCATGATTATTCAAAAAAGCCCTAGCACCTCGGCTGCATAGCCCTCAAGAAGTCCCTTATATGTGTAGTATATTTCACATAGCACTGTGACTTTAAGGTATGTTAGTGGCAGAGCAATACGTGTCACTGCCATGCATAATCATTTGCACTGCAGTTATCTGCACATGGCCCTGTGACAGACAACCTGTACCTAGGACAGTAGAAGATGACAGCCAGAGGAACATACTGGACAGATCCTGACAGTACTGACCACACATGGGCATACCTCATTGACCCCTGCACATTGAGCACATGCAACATGTTTTCATGTCTACTGGGACAGCCCTACCAATCTGTGTTATGCTATTTCCCTGCAAACATACATGTTACTGCATTTCTGTGGATATATGGGGGGGGGGCACACCAGTCAACTGTAGACATTTGCAGAGACTGTGCTATTTGCTTTGCATTTTGATTCAATTTACCATACTATTGTGCCTTGTATTGGGGACTACAGGCATATCAGTAAAGAGCACAGGTGAGATTGTAATGGCATACGTTTGCATGTCAGACTAGTTACCTTTCAGACCCTTACTGCAACTGCGAGACCTGCTGTGCTATAACTGTGTGGGTCTGTAGGAGGGGGGATTCAACATTGCTGCCATTTGTGGAGCTTTTCCAGACATTTCTCTCTGGTTCTCTACAGCTAACTTGCTGTGTGGGTATGAGGGGTGGGTATGGGACCCCACAGTGACATCCATGGCTGTAAGCTATGACCCCCCCCACAGTTAGTTGGCCCCATACATATTTTGTGTTTTTGCAAGTGGTCCAGTTTCTTACCAAATCCTAAAAACAAGCAGTGCTATAACTGAAGTGGTCTTCCTCTAAACTGTCCTTATTTGTGTGTGTGTGTGTGTGTGTGTGTGTGTGTGTGTGTGTGTGTGTGTGTGTGTGTGTGTGTGTGTGTGTGTGTGCGTGTGTGTGTGTGTGTGTGTGCGTGTGTGTGTGCCCGAGTGCGCGCGCGTGTGTGTGTGTGTGTGTGTGTCTATATCTCTGTGTGTATGTTTCCTGTTTTGGGTTAGCAGTCAACATCTATATCTTGCAATCAGTGAGTACTGATGTACATTTTGGCTTCCTTGTAACCTTTTTAGACAAGCATTAACCCCTTCCTTGGAACAGGATCCCCATCCATATGAAACAGAGTTCCTACTTAACCCAATTCAAATGCAACTCGGACATTTGGATGGGAAGTCTGAAATTCATTTCTGGTTTGACACCTATGTCTCTAATGGACACGTAGCTTATAAATGGTTTATATCCCAGGCCCCTGCTTGTAAATGCTTCATCTTTCATTCCTCTGCTTACACTTATCAAGGGTACCAGAACTTGTCAGAGATTTGGGATGCATGGCTAGGCTTAAAATGGCCACTTGTAGTTGTTAGCCTAGTACTCACCTATGAACCTATGAATCAAGGAATGAATAAATGAAATATGTTTAGTGGCTGGTTATACTACTTTATCTTTAATGATAGGAAGGCGTTTCTTGTATAAGTTTTGATTTAAGTTTGATGTTTTATAGTGGCAGCTTTTTTTTTTCTTAATAGCTGGTAATGCTGCTAATTGCTTTTATTTCCCTTGTTAGGGCTCTGGTAAAAGTTGTTGTGTTGTGCTAGGATGTAATGACTTCATTACAATAAAGTTTGCACTTTGTGTTCATTCTTATTAGAACATTTATTTCCAACTATGTGAAGAAGTTAATGAAATTTAATTTGCATGTAGTGAAGTAATTACAGTGAAAATACCTTCCTGATGACACAGTTATAGAGGAAATAAAAAAGAAATAAAGTACTTTAACTACAATAAATGTGTTTGCTACATCTCTAAATCAAGATGTTTAGTCAGTTTATTAAGATGTATAGTTAATATGAATAAAAGTATTTTTATCTATTCTAACAATACCTATAGGTATTATGGTCCAATAACAATGCATATCATGGCTAATGTATGAGATATTGTATTTATTACATTATATTTTTTCATTGACAAGTTATTTATACTATATATTGACCATCATAATTTGGCTCAAACTAATTTTTCTTATGTTAAACAATTGCTAAATGTATACCCAAGCACAGTACAGTAACTACACTAGAGTTATATATGCACAAGCACCCCCCCCCACACACACACACACATTAATTGCCTGCTTCCTATGTGTTGTCCTTTCTGCATCTTTGGTTTAATGATGTGTTTCTTAGAGTACAAATCCTGATCTCGTAAGTAAAAGAGCGTACTTTACAGCTGTCAGTCCTAAAGGTTTGTGAGTGATTTTTTTTTTTCTGTATGTGAAATTCTTCATTACAAGAAAGCAAAATCCATGAGTCCTGTCATTTGCAGAGAATCGGAATTCTCTCAAGCATGACAGTTTCTCTCTCCTTAATAATTTTCCAGTCTGTTTTCTACAGAGTGATACCTTTAGTTATATCAATTATCATCAGCTCTTCTTGGTAACCTGAGAATACTTCTTCATGGGGTTCAAGCACTGCATTGCCTCTAAGGCCTTAAGTGTTGCCCTTTTGTCATTGTTCCTTTACTAATGAGCAACGGCATTATTATACCTCGATCAGCTGATAATGTCTCAAGCTGAAGACTCAGGATTTTGTTTTCGGCAAAGCCTCTAAACTCATTATAAGGTCAAGACACCCAGACACCTACATAGTTGCTATATAATTACTGTTGCTGACAGACAGTTTGCTCTGCTTATTATTGCATTTTCTAGATCGACTTCTCCTTCTGCCTCTCTCTCTCTTTTTCTTCAGTGGTAATACTTTTCTATGTTTTATAACTGCCTATATAAAATGCTTTGTTCTGTATTCATTGCTGGTATTTTTTAATTACAGCTTTGTCAACAGTCACTTCTAGATTTATGTTAATTTATTTTGACGTGAAACATTTGCAGATTAGTTTTCCTCAAAACAGTTATTTTCAGCGCAAGACAAAATGAAAACAAATATTTATTGGAGCATATCTAAAGCTGTGCTGTGGAGTCCTACAGTGCATTTGTGGAACTGCACCGTAGAATTATACTGATGACTACTGCAGGTATCGCAAAGAGATCTCTGGGTCATAAGCGAAAATACTGTACAGAATCATATTATACAGCTGAATAACTGTTCCACACAAGTCCACTAAACAAGTATGCAAACACAGCACATAATTCTGTAAAGCACAGGTAAAAATTGCAGACAAAAATGTGTACCCAATTTTCAAAGATTCTAGGCAATTCTCTAGAAAGTTGTCAAAGTCACTTCATGTATTTGTGTTTTGGATAATATATAGCATGCTTTGAGCATCTGTTTAACTGAAGTGTCTGTACAGATTAGAAACATGGAAAGGAAGCATTCTGAAATACTAAACTCATGAATAGACACATTTGCATTGATCAGATCAGGGTGTTAACATTCATATGCAACATTTATTTCTTTAGATTAATAAGCTTATAAAATTCTAAGACAAAGGAAATAATTAGAAAATAACCTATTTTAAAAGTAAATTATAGCTATAGCATTAGACACAGCATTGTAGAAAATACAGCAGGAAGTTTAGGAAGGCCATGCAAAGAATCACAATCCTCATCATTGTGAGTTCACAGAAGGGCCCATAAACCCTCAGAACAGAAAAGCATGGACAAACACACAGCAGAGCAATGTGTGCTGCTTCTATGGCCCTGCACTGCAGCAAGTATGCATCTAGCTTTACAACTGATGCATCCAAGGAATATAAAGTGGTGGCACACGTTATGCATGTCACTGCATTCATGTTTGGGCACAGCATGGGTAACTTACAGAGCTTCTGCTCCTAACAAGCTGGAACAAGTGGTTCTGCTGTAACAATGTGCACCTATAACAAGGCAGAAAAAAAGAGTTTATTATTTCTACTATAATGCTTACGAGTGCATAAGAACCCTACACTTACAATGCATGCACACAGTACAGTAGACCAAATACACTGTTGACTAAAATATTATTTCTTAAATAACAATACACACACCCATATATATATATATATATATATATATATATATATATATATATATAGTTTCAGTTTACAATCCTGAAATACTGAAATATCTAAATTCAGTATCCTGAGATTGTAAAGCAGAACATTGAAAAACCTGAAACCCCAAAAGCGTGAAATTCAAAATCACGAGTGCCCACATACACACTCCACACACAAACAAGCAAACATACACCTTCCTCCTTACACTACAAACCAACAAAACACATACAAACAGAACAAAACAAACACACGCGTGGACCCTACATATAAGCAGGGGGGCAAGAGCCCTCCACACCCCCTCTACTTAGATATATTAACTCCGAGGTTGCACTAAAAACACAAACATACAAAAAACACTACTATACATTCTACACTCCTGTTGCACAAATACACATCACATATATACAAATACCACCATTCTCAGCACTTACACACTCACAATCTTACTTACCTACCCTAACCCACACCTCAAAACTCCAAACACACTCACACACACTAAAATCTCTAGCCAAAACCCCAAGTAAAACATCACTTACCTGAATCTCCAGCTACATCCACATACCACACCAGACATCACGAACAAAGGGAATCCCACGAAACGTATGTGTCTCCACAACCACGGATTCGACATTTCCGCATTCTGGATTCTGCACTTTTGCACAAGTACATTTTTGACACTTCAATCTCGAGCTACTGAAATTTGATATTTCAATAGTTTGACATTCTGAAGTGAAGTATATATATATATATATATATATATATATATATATATATATATATATATATATATGAAATACAGTTCTCCGAACAACACTTTGCCAAGACCATGACGCCGAATTTACACTTCTCCGAAATGGCATTTTGCCGAAACAGAAAAGAAATAACCACACTAACTAATTTTCTCTAATTTTTGCAGGGGGGCAAGCCTCCATGTGCCCCCCACACCACCTGCAAATTAAATATACTGACTCCGATATTGCACTACAGTGACAAGAGTATATTTGTTCATACATACTGCAGTGCAATCGCAAAGTTCCATTTGGGAGACGTGTAAATTTGGAGTTATGGTCTAGGCAGAATATAGTTCGAAGAACTGCACTTTCAGCAATGTGAATGGGAACTACATATATATATATATATATATATATATATATATATATATATATATATATATATAAATAAACCTATATATGACTAAGTGCTGAATTATTAGAATGCAGACATATCAAAATTGAAGTAATCAATCACCCAGTCCAAAATTCAGCATATAGAAACGGTCAAAATAATAAAACTATAACCTACAGTTTCCTTTTGGGATTGGAACACCAGAACCTCACTACATTCAGGTTAAGGAAAGTTTTTTTTAAAGGTAAGGTGTAAGGTTAATGTTAGGGGCAGGCCCACCCAATCCCCTTACCAATAAGTAATAACCCTAATACCGTTCCTACTCTTAACCCAGTCTTAGCATAGAAATATCAAGAAATGGAATGTCATCAGCTACTGTGCACACTCCGAGAATAAACCTTAGAATAGGGGGCAGGACTCCTCCACCCTGACATCCCCTGCTAATTATATATACTATCCCTGAGATCACATAAACCCAAGGGAAATAGCATATTCCCCAACCAGGGACTGTTAATCTTGCATGCAGGTCAGCTATCTGCTTCTGTCAACCAAATTAAGTCGACCATACAGATATTGACTACTGAGCATTTCACAAGTACAAAACCAATATGTGTGTGTGTATATGTATATACATATATATATATATATATATATGTGTGTGTGTGTGTGTGTGTGTGTGTGTGTGTGTGTGTGTATATCTATATATATATATATATATATATATATATATATATATATATATATATAGATATGTATAGGGTTCCCCTGCATTTAACCAAACATATAGTTGATTAACAAATGCAGGGGTGTGATTTAATGTTGATGGTATGATGGACGAATCTTGGATATGTTTACTAAAAATGTCCAAAAACTAATAAGCACAAGACAAGACAAGCATACACTGCAAAGTCCAACAAGGTTTAATAGCTGAGTAAAATAAGCTTACAATAATCAGTGGTCCGGTGCACACTCCGGTAACTGCCAAACAATAAAAAGTTAAAAACGATCTGGCTGCACAGAATCCAAGTCACAAAGTGTAAAGCACTTTTCGTTTGGAAACACTTCTAACTTCTTCTAGTACATTTAATCCCCCTTTACACCCGTCCATTTTACTATTTGAAAGAATGTGCAAAATGGACTTTAGGGCTTTTATTAACCGTCAACACAAGTCTGAATTAAGGACCAACTTGAACAAGAACGAAAGAGAAACTCTAAGCAACTTTAGACTTTTACCAGTACGCTTAATGAAACCTGACAAAGGGGGTGGACTGGTCATTATGCACAACATGGACTACAAGGAAAGAATGAGGAAGATACTTGAAAGCAACGCATATATTAAAGTGAGCCTGAACGAAGTGAACATAGCATACAACCGTATCAGAATGTTCCTGAATGATATGTTCATTGACTCACTCATCGACTTTGACATGTTTAACTACTTGTCAGTACTATCACCTAGACTACCTGTACTTTTTGGAATACCTAGAATCCACAAGAATCAAGGAGATCCACCTATGCACCCCTTAGTGGACGCTCGACAATCAATCACCTATTCTTTTGCTAAGGTGATAGATGACATTCTGAAGAGATTTGTGGCCCTGGAACCTCAGATTTGCTAAGACTCTTGGACATTTTTGATGAGCATTAACTCTTTAGCTTATAATGAGCACTTTTGTTTTTTAACAGTGGATGTTTGTAATCTATACACGGTGATTCCACAAACCTTGGGAACAGAATGGGTTATCGACCATATGAGATTTAAAGGAACAGAACATTCAGAACTGAGATTGTTGGAGGAATTGTTAGGTATAACATTGTCCAATAACTATATTACCTTTGAAAAATAATTTTTCAGACAGCAGATTGGTGTAGCTATGGGCTCCCCTTGTGGAGCTAGTTTCGCCAATTTAGTCATGGCCAAATGGGAAAAAGACACAATTTTTGATAACCCTGGACTGAATGAGTGTATTTATTATTACACCCACTTTTTAGATGACATTTTTATGATTATTAAAGGGGGTGTTGAACTAGCTGCTGAAATTCTGGAGCAGTTTAATAGGTCCACCACCTTTCTCAGGTTTACTGGTAAATTCCACATAGATTCTATGAGCTTCTTGGATGTTGAACTATCTAAAGATAGAGCCCAGAAAAAATATCTAGCAAGGATTTTCCGAAAGAGTACTTACTCTAACTCATTCTTACATTACACTAGTTTTCACCTGCTGCATCAGAAGAGGAGTGTAGTGAAGGGCCAGGATGACTACGGAGGATGACCACTTCTTTGAGGAATGTGAACTCTTAAAGTCCATGTTCCTCAAGAGGGGGTACCCCATTGAGTTGATTGCTGACCTTATAAGGGAGGTGAGTAGTAAAAGGGCCTCTGGCCACTTCAGACCCATCCTCTCCCAAGAATGAACAGCAGCTCACACTTTTGAAACCAACGTCTCAGTAGAGATA
>NC_056749.1:446465103-446482603 GCF_019279795.1 Protopterus annectens | reverse complement strand
CAGTCCTTATATTTTTGTATTGCAAAAGATTCTCCCTAACCTGTGTAGAGGTTTAATTGTCAGCCATCACAATATTGCCTGCTTGATAGCTCCTATTATGAAAATGATTGGCCAAATTGGCCAAATCCAACTTGTATTTAAGGAAGTTACCATTATCAGAACAGATGCATTTAATCCTCAAAAATTGGGATTTGGGTATATTACGTACCACATGAGATGGATCTAAACTACTGCCATGAAGTAAGGAATTGTACTGGGGATATTTCCTATAAATTTGTGTACTCAGAGTGTTATCATCATTTCTGGTAATGGTCACATCCAGAAAAGTAATTTGCTTAAGATCAAAATGTACCTTAAATTCAATTCCCTGTTTATTTTGGTTAAGATATTCCACAAATTCCAAAAGATAAGGCACATCCGCCTTTCATACTAACCAACAATTGTCCAGGTATCATCTCCAAATATCTATTTCATCCAAACAGATGTTATGGTAGGAATTATAAATCAGTTCGGTCTCCAGGTAGGCCATGAAGAAACCTGCATATATTGGGGCAAAGGATGCCCCCATTGCCATACCCTGTGACTGCCAATAACATTGCCCATGAAAAAAGAACACATTTTTTGTGAGGACATGTTCAGTCATGCAGACTAACAAAGTACTGAAACCAGGTGGATACAAAGCAATTAGATCTAACCAATATTGTAGGGCCATTAAACCTGCCCAGTGTGGAATATTGGTGTATAAGGCAGTCACGTCCAATCTGCAGAGAAGCCAAACTGGTTCCAACTGAGTATTGGAGATGATACCCAGAAATTGGTTGGTATCCTAAATACGTGATCTAATGTAAGCCAGGAGAGGTTTAAGACAGAGAGTAAGAAATTCAGACAGGGGGTTAATTAAGCTCCCTCTCCCTGATACAATTGGCCTTCCTGGTGGACAGTGAGGATCCTTATGTATTTTAGGTAAAAACTAGATGTATTGTGATTTGGGATCCTTAGCCGTAAGATGCTATACATCTTTCTGTGTAATGATACCTTACTGTTGAGCCTGAGCTAAAAATCGGTCAATTTCAACTTTAAACTTACTATTAGGATCAAGAAGCATAGGCATATAGTGCCTAGCATCCCCCAACTGTCTCTGTGCTTCCTGGTAGTAACTATCCCAATTCATAACTACTACTGCTCCTCCTTTGTCAGCTGACAATATGGCAAGATCTTTATTGTTTTTCAAATCCTCCAAAGCTGACTGTTCAACCCTAGAGAGATTATGGTGGCAAATATCATGCCAACCGAAATTATAATGTAAATCCTTGAGGACAGCAGATTGGAAAAGGGACACCTGATAAAACATGGGAGGCATACATTTAGATTGTTGAAATTAAAATGATTTGACCTCTGTACCACCGGTGTTAGAATCAAAGTGTATTCTAAGATTGATCAATCTACAAAAGGAAATGACATCAGACGCCAAAGAATCCTCAGTCACAAAAAAGCCAGGAAAAAAACTGAGACCTTTTTTAAGTACAGATATCTGAGCCTGATAAAGTTCCACAGAAAATATATTGTGCACATTATTATATTCATTCAACATTTGGTTATCACCTTGAGAATTCTGTCTAAAGTATTTGCGTTGCCTGTGTTTCCTCCCCTCTTCTACTGGACCTGACCCTAAAGGGTGACTAGTACTACGTCTTTTTGGTGTTGGTGACTGTAGTAGGGGGTTGCCATCTATGTCAGCAGCAGAAGAGGAGTCATCCCCCGAAGTGAAATTAACATTATTTCATGTTTACTTAAGGACAGACTTAGGTCTTCTGCGTTTCACATATGTTATTTTATTCGGGTTTCTCCCTGGCAAGGGACTCTTATATGGCATAAAGGGATGGCCTTTCTGATAATCTCCAACATCACGTTGAATTTTTTTCATTTTTTTGTCCTTTAACTGTTGTTCTAGAGATAATAAATCAGAACATAAAACCTCCAATCCTTCCATATAGCTGGGTAAGGGTTCAAAATTCTTTATTTCAAGACTAAGTTCTTCTACTGCCTTAATCCCACTATCAACTGTCCGTTCAGAGAACCCAGTTAATGTTTCTACAAAACCCATGGATGTATTCTGTTGGATTTTACCCCATTCCTCCAATAAAATATCATCAGCCTGATGGACCAGAGGTTGTATTAAAACCCTTAGGGCTCTTGGAGCTATGCCTTTGATTCTATATGCTTTGAATAATTTCAAATGCCAGACATTGCTCCTAAACCCTTTTATCTCCCTGGTTAATCTATGGAAAGCTACCTTACATTGGGTTGAAGGATCCAGTGTGCTGGATTCAGAAGAGCCTTGAGCAATATCACCCAAACCAAACATTTGTAAATAATTTTTATCGAATGATGAACCCCTAATTATGCTGGTCAAATCCATGATAAACTTATGGTGTCAAAATTACTATGAACAAGTGTCCCAAAATGCCCCCAATAAAAGTTGGTTAAATAAATCAAACAATTCTCTAGTAAATTATTGTTTATAAACAAATATTATGTAAATATAAACAACCAATTGCCAAAGATTCCAAGGACAATGACAAGGCATTCTATAACTATGTCAAGAATCTAAATGGCAATGCTCAGATCTGCTCTGAGCTACAACAGAATGGCATTAAATATACTAATCCCAAGGATATTGCCAATATCCTGGCAGATCAATTCAGTGCCAACTTCACCCCCTTTCACCCCTAAATGGCCCATCTCAATACCGGAAGATTGCCAAATTCTGGTAATAACAGCTACACAGGTGAAAAACGCATGCTCCAAAGCTAAGAATACAGCACCCATTGGACCAGATGACATCCCGGGCTATGTACTACATGAACTACAAAACTAACTGGCACCTCACCTAAGTGTTATGTTTAATCATACCCAAACCTCAGGCTTCATGCCCACTGAGTGGTGCACAGCTACAGTTATCCCACTCCACAAGGGGGGATTCACCTTGGACCCTGGGAACTACCGCCCCATCAGTCTGATGAGCCTGATATGCAAGGCCATGGAACGTATTATCATGGAACTTATAAACAAAGATATTGGCAACCTTCAAACACTGGACTCCACCCAGTTTGGGTTCGTGAAGGGATGATCTTGTCTCCTGAACCTGATTGACTTCTTCGAATCAGTCTCCAGAGTCATGGATGAGGGTAAGGCAGTCTACACAGCCTATCTGGACCTTGCCAAGGCCTTTGACACCATCTCTCACTCTGAAATCATAGATAAACTTACTAAGCTGGGCATTAATCCCTATGTCACTTGATGGGTTGCCAATTGGCTTACTGACAGAACCCACACTGTAAAAGTAGCTGACTCCAAATCCAGCTCCAGACAAGTGAGAAGTGGAATACCTCAGGGTTGAGTCCTGGGATGCTCTTGTTTGGCATCTACTTCTCTGAAGTACAGGCCAACACTAAGGGACTCTAGCTAACAAAGTTCACAGATGACTGCAAACTGTGAGCCATTATTGAATCCCCAAATGATGTGGATACTCTACAAAAGGGCCTTACAGAAACAGATAGTTGATGCCAGAGCCATGGGCTCAAGCTCAATGCCAAGAAATGTATAGTTATCCCCTTTGAGAAAAAACACGTACCCGTGAATTATCACATAGGTGGCAGCACACGAAAATGTGATAAGAGACTTAGGGACACAGGTGGACAGTGGTCTCACCTTCAATAACCACATCGCCACAACAGTCAAGAAATCCTTATATGTGGCACAGCTCATCACTAAGGGCTTTTCATCCAGAAAAAAGGAGGTAATTGTCCCACTGTACTCATCCCTCATTAGACCCATTATAGAATACAATGCCCCATTTGGTATGTAACTCTCAAGACATCTGCAACAACTGGAAAAGCCGCAGAAATGCCTCACTAAAAGAATCACAGGCCTTAAGCAGATGCCCTATGCTGACCACCTTAAAAAACTCCAGCTATACTCTGTCGCATATTGTCTACTCAGAGGCGATCTCTGCTTAACAAATAAGGCCATGTCAAACCCAGAGCTGTTGGACATGCTACACTTAAAGAAATCCCAATCCCTCAGAGCCACACGCTCCAGGGATCTAAACCTTATCATCACAATAAACAAAACATGCTGGAG
The DNA here is from genome assembly GCF_019279795.1 of Protopterus annectens. Lineage (NCBI taxonomy): Eukaryota > Metazoa > Chordata > Ceratodontiformes > Protopteridae > Protopterus > Protopterus annectens. The sequence goes on along the minus strand of NC_056749.1, from coordinate 446,478,460 downwards.
GGATAGGTTTCTGACCCAGAGACTCCCCAGACTCTGGAATAGACTGCCCATACATGTCAAGCAGAGCACCTCCTTGGCCCTCTTCAAAAGGAACCTTGACGATTGGATGGGAGAATGGAAATTCACCCTGGGGATCATGTCAGTCACACTGCCAGGGAAGTAAATAGTGTGGGAAGAAATAGCCAGGGAATTGTTATGGCTAGGCTTGTATAGGCCCAAGGGCTGATAGCCTAGTACCAACCTATGAACCTATGAACCCTTCGCTGAATTGGAGCAGCAAAGATCATAAATATCAAATATCTGGATCAAAAAATTCACCATCACATGGTAAGAGAACCCATAATAGCAAACTGGAAAAATTATTGTTAAATCCACCCAAATAAAATGTTTAATCATATAATAATATTGGCAGATGTAACTAATCTTTGCGATCAGCCATAAATATGTAAAGCCAGACCCAAGACATAAACAAAAGGGAACAATAATAGTCCTTGTGGGAAATGTTGGTTCTGCATTTGGGGCGGCTTTGGCAAATCAGGCTTATTCACAGCAGATCCAACAGATTTCGGATCCTATGCTGATTACAGAGGTAACTTTTTTCATTCTATATGTATTGGGCTGTGTCACGGTCCTTCGTTACAACTGCTATAGTTAACTATTTATACCATCGCACACTGTTTTCTTTTGGAAGGGTGTTGTTTTTCATTATAAAAGGGTTCCTGCAGAACGGGCACCTATAACCCATTTGTTGTGGTCTGGACTGGGTTGAAATGACTATATTTCCCTATCTATTTATACCATTGTACACTATTTGCTTTCGGAAGGGTGCCGCTCTTCTTTACAAAAGGATTCTTGTTGAATGGGCGTGTATAATTCGTCTGTTGGGGCCTGGACTGGGCTAAAGGGATTATACCTCTTTAATCATATCTATTTTTTTGGTCGGTGACTGCAGGAGGTATAACCTTTTGTTGATTCCTTAACATCAGGTGTTCTTTCTGAAATTATAATTCTCAAGACTTTTTTCATTTGTTCATTTATTTTTTGGGGGGATAACCATCATGGTTTGATTCTAATAATTTCACCAGAGATATGATTTTGGACTGAATTTCTTCCTTGCTGAATTGGAGGACTCTTTTTGGCTGAATATTATGTTTAACAACAGATCTTCTACCATCTTTTTTTGGACAATTCGGATCACGGTTGAGTGCTTATGACAGGAGCCTTGTTGTGATTGAACATGGACATTTTGTGGATTTTTTCAACTAATAACATCTTTTTTGTAAATGAAGTTAAACTCTATGGATTGCCTTTAATAATTTTACTAAGGACACGTTTTGGGCCTGAATTTCTTCTTTGCTGAACTGAGTGAAATTTTCTTGGTTGAATATCACATTTAGCAATTCATTTTTTGTCACCATTTCTTCTGGGACATTTTGCATTATGATTTAATGTTTCCTATGGAAGGAGCCTTTTGTTGAGACTGAGTATAGACAAGTCGTGTAATTTTTCAATTAATAACATTTCTTTCTGTCAACAAGGATTCAGTCCAGAATTGTTTTAATGCTAGGTTTATATAGTGCAAGTTTGGGTTTATTTCCAGCTGTATTATGTGCAGTTTTTTCTAGTTTATTATAAAATTGTCATGTTCATTTTCCAAATATGCATATGATTTATTGCTTTTGAGACCATTTAACTATGGTGGTCTTCAACATGGTTATATTCTGTAGTTTTAGGGTATATTTTCAAGTTTAACAATATATGAATACAATTTTCCTAATTCCTTATGGACAGGTTTTAGACACCACTAGTTATTGAATTATGTCTTCTAAATAGGTTGAGTAGTTATGTCTACTGGGCCTAATTTTTCATTTTGCATATTTGGACGTTATAGATTCAGCTTAAAATTTGTTTTAGTAGGGCAACGTTTCTTGGCAATTTTCAACCGTTTGTTATTTGAACTGCAGTAAAACCACCTTGCAGATTTGAAGGTACAGCTTATTTTGTTCCTCACTATGGTACTATATTAACTGATAGGATGATGTCTTCATTTATTTGGCTTGGTGCCCCAGGATTATACCCATTTCTGGTTGGTTACACCCTTCTCTGTTGGGGTTAGCAACTATTTAGTTCTATAAGAACAATCTGGCTTTTGATCACACATTACATGATCATATGAGACCATTTTTCTGAATTTGAACTTTTGGTGATTTGGTGTATGATTTACATCTCTATATTGTGGAATTTGAATTGCCAGATTTTTACGGGAACATAGTATTGTGGGGATTGGTTTAAATGAGCTTATGCTCTCTTTTCTTACACAAAGGCTATTATTGTTCCTGGATATTTGGTTTGTTTAAATGAACCAGGGAACGTAGTTTTGTGTTATGATATGATTGATGGCCATTTCCCACAAGAACTATTATTGTTCCCTTTTGCTTATGTTTTGGGTCTGGCTTTACATATTTATTACTGATTGCAGAGATTAGTTACATCTGCCCATATTATTATATGATTAAACATTTTATTTGGATGGATTTAACAATAATTTTTCCAGTTTGCTATTATGGGTACTCTTACCATGTGATGTATGAATTTTTTAATCCTGATATTTGATATTTATGATCTTTGCTGCTCCTATTCAGTGAAGGGTTGTTTATATTTACATATTTACATAATATTTGTTTATAATCAATAATTTACTATATAATTGTTTGATTTATTTAACCAGCTTCTATTGGGGGCATCCTGGGGCACTTGTTCAAAATAATTTTGACACCACAGGTTTATCATGAATTTGACCAGCATAATTAGGGGTTTATCATTCAATAAAGGATGATTTACAAGCGTTTGGTTTGGGCGATATAGCTCAAGGCTCTTCTGAATCCAACACACTGGATCCTTCAACCCAATGTAAGGTGGCTTTCCATCGATTAACCAAGGAGATGAAAGGGCTTAGAAACAATGTCTGGCATTTGAAATTATTCAAAGCATATATAATCAAAGCCATAGCTCCAAGAGGCCTAAGGGTTAGAATACAACCTCTGATCCATCAGGCTGATGATATTTTATTGGAAGAATGGAGTAAAATCCAACAGAATACATCCATGGGTTTTGTAGAAGCATTAACAGGGTTCTCTGAACTGACAGTTGATAGTGGGATTAAGGTAGTAGAAGAACTTTGTCTTGAAATAAAGAATTTTGAATATCACTTAAATGTACTTTAACTTTTTTGCACTCCAAATCAACCACTAAGATCCTTTGCTCCTTTTCACATCTCTACTTTACTCTATTCTAATTTTCCAAATGTTTTGAAACTTTTGTACATAGGAATTTAATACACTGGATTTACCATGTATCATATGCACTATGCTACCATTGTATTGTTTTTCTGTAACTTATGTGTTATTGTACACTTGTCAATTTTATATGTCTGGTCATTTTTGGACTCTGGGCTGAGACTAAAATTGGTCATAACTGATTATTGCTCTACCCCAGTAAACAAATTCAAGTAAATAAAAAACTAAATTTGTGATGCTATTGGTTTTGAAGATGTGTAATTGATCCATAAATGTGGGATCAAAGAATGCCTTTTATTCTAGGCATAGATTGCCATACAGCAGTCTGTAAGAGACCAGTTACAGGGATAGAGCTTAGACATGCTCAATATGAGACTTTCTGATTACTCCCTGTTTTCCATTTGTGAGGAACCTCTGTGGTCTTTTAAACTCTTGCAATTGCCTGGTCAGGTACATGCTGAAGGGTGCACTATACTTAATGATAATCCGATAAGAGCAGAATACAGAGGAACAATGGTTTACTTGGATCTGGATACCATGGCATTGCTCATAAGATGTACAACATAGAATGATTCTTTCACCACAGTAGACAGGTAGTAAAAGGTCAGATTACTGTCAACATAATTTCCCAAATCTCTGACCACTGGGTCTTCCTTTGGGGGTGTATTACCAAAATGTGGTAATTTCCAGAGATGGCCATCTTTCCAAAGGGCATCATTATGCATTTTTCACAATGAGTTTTAGTGCATGGCTATGGCATCAATTGTTTGTCTGTGTCAAACCCTCTTGAAGTGTATCTGTGTCTTTAGGGGATTCAGTGACCATGCCCATTTTGCATTTGTCTTCAGAATTGGTCAGACAGAGGCCCTTGACATTTGCTCTGGCATCAGAGAAGAACAGGCTCCAGCACCAGTCACTGTGGGACTCCATTAGTGACTAGTCTCTTTATAGAGGTGGATTCTCCTATCCTAACTTCTTGTGCCCTACCACTGAGCCAACTGACTATCAGTCAGGTGACATATGGATGTATGCCTAATCTAGAAAGTGTATCTACTATTCCTGAGTTAGGTATTGCATTGAATGCCATGGCCAGGTTGCAGTAGGTGGTGTGCAATGTTTTGCCCTTATCCATGTTAGTGGTGTTCTCTAAGTAGTCCACCAGGTTATGTAGGCATGAGTAGGGTCCAGTGTCTATAGGTTTTCTATGTCACTGTTTATCAGAACCATAATAATTCCTTCCATGCCCTTGCAAATGAGCTTAGAAAGCCTTATGGAACTGTAGTTACCCTGGTACATAGAAGGCCTCCCCTTGTGTAAAGGGAAAACCATTGCAATCTTCCATTTATTTGGTATGAACCTTGTTGGGAGGTCGTGGTTAAATAGAGAATCTAATGGTACTGACAGGTTTTCTTCCATGTGATTCAGGAGGTATCTTGGTGTATTATCAGGGCCCATCAAAACAGTGTGCTTGGTTTTAGAGAGCACAGTGACGACCTGATTTCTAGTGATAGTTGGCAGACAAATGATGGAGGATATTTCTTGTGGGTGATGTTCGGGTAAAACTGAAGGTAAATTTATCGACCAGTAGATTTGATATACCCTCTGGCTGCATATAGGTGGTTCTATCCACTATTAGTTTGGCATATTGTTGCATGTGGCTTTTAAGGCTGGGGACATAACTACAGAAAGACTTATGGATGTCAATAGCTTGGGAGGGAATTTTTATCCCAAATTTGGCTTTGGTGGACTTGATTAATCCACTGTGTTGTTTATATGGATTGATGAGGGAATTTTTACCTTGCCGGGCAATACCCTTCCAGTTTTTCAACATAAGTTTCTTTCTATGGTTATACAACCTATCTATACTGAGATTCTACCAGCATGGCTTGTTCTTAGAGGTTATTCTAGGTTTATTTTGGGTAGGTACAGCCATTTCTATCCAGTTATTTATATGATTGTACTCTGTTTCCATGATCATTTCTACATGATTAGCTGTTTTTTTCTGGGACTTTACAGTAGGGGGAGTGCATGTTTGTTAGGACCAGGTTAAAGATATTTGCACCCATGATGGACATGCAGACCAGATGTTCAAGGGTCATTATGTTAACAAAGTTACAAACCAAGTAATAAAATGGGTTCATAAAACAAAGACTGATATATATAAACATAATAAAAGTACCGATGCACAACAAAGTAAAAACAACTATAAGAACTTTATTATGAACAATACAAACAGATCAGCTCTTTTGTGATATAAATTGCTTCTTCAGACCACATAAACTATTGAACAAAGCAACCTTTTAAATAGTCTTCATTCAAACTAAAACCACCAATCATCTACTTTCCTAAAGAGCATCTAGGCCAAAAAGGGCTACCCCCAACATGAGGCTGATGAGGGTTTAGCCCATAGTAAGCACCTAAGGAGGTCAAGATGTAGGCCATAATTTTCATCATCAAGGATCTCCTTTTATACTCCTGATAGTACTAGACATGTTTTTTCATCCATTCCTATCTTTTTTAGTAGTGATTCTGCAGCCATTGCTAATATTGTCAGGAAACATTGGCCAGTTCTACTTGTAGATAAACAGATAATGCATCTGGTTGGGATTCATCCTCATTTTTGTTACAAGAACAAGAAGTCATTAAAGTGGATTTTATGTTATCCTGAACAGAATGTTAGAGTTGATATGGATAGGGGTTCTACTACCTCACCTTTTGGTGGATGTAATTTTTGTCCTTATATCATCTGTGAGCCTACATTTAAACATCCAGACCCTGGGATGGAATTTTGTTTGACGTTAGGGCTGATTGTGCAACTAGGAATGCGGTCTACTTAGCATACTGTGTAGCATGCTATTCTTTCTATATAGGTAAGACAAATAGGCCCCTTCAAGAAAGGGTTAGGGAGCATGTCTACCAGATTCGCATTTGTGGTTGTATAAATGCTTTAGAGAAACAAGGAATGATGCATAGTCCTGGGCATCGCTTTTTGTTTTTGGTTCAGAACCAAACTGAGAATGTAGAGCTTTGTGGGATCATTAGATTGTGAGCAGATAGGGGTCATGGACTTAATGACCATGTCCTATTGTTATATGAGTAATTTTATATATATATATATATATATATATATATATATATATATATATATATATATATATATATGTATTTATATATTTTCTTTATTTTTGTTTTTATTTTTATGATTTTTTTATGATGTTTTTTGTGTACATATATATTTTATATTTATGTAGTTGATTAGTTAGTATGCTTTTTAGGTGTTTTTGTATATTTATCGTTAGTGGAACTTTAAGCTTCAAGCTGCTTACATTGTATTTTCTCACATTTATGTGAGGGTGATTTTGATCTTTAGGAGAGTAGATGATTGGTGATTTTCATTTGAATGAAGACTACTTAAAAGCTTGCTTAGTTCAATAGTTTATGTGATCTGAAGAAGTGATTTATATCGCAAAAGTGCTAACCTGTTTGTGTTGTTCAGAATAAAGTTCTTGTATTTATTTTTACTCAGTAGTGAGTCAGTACTTTTATTATGTTTATATATATATTAACAAAGTTCCTGAATCTCTGCACCTGCAACTTTAAAGTCATGTATGACTCGCACTTAATGCTGGGTATTTACAATTTCCCAAGAGTATTGTGCTTGGTGAAATGGGGAGTATCTATAATGTGTTAAATTATGTGGAATGTTTTCCTGGGTCATGGAGGGGGATGTATGGCTTGCAAGGATATGATTTGGGACTTTACATATGGTAATTTGGACATGGAGAAGATAAAGTGTGTCATTCAGTTTGAGTAGCCTTGATATGTGTTCATATTTGATGTAAATTGAGAAGCCTCCTCCTTTAAATCCTACCTGTGCAACACCTGGTCTGCATGTGTGGAAGGCATTATAGTCTTGCACAGCCAGCTGCAACCCTGTGGCTTTAAGTCACGTCTTGGTAATTGTAGAGATGTCTATATTCCCCAGGATGAGAAGAGTTTGCAGGGGTGGAGTTTCCTATTAAGACTCCTAGCACTGATCAGTACCACCTTTATACTATTCTGAGATGCTTTAGCTACATCAGGCTGTCACTGCCTTAAAAAAGGCACTATGGAGGTTGATCAAGGTTTAATCCAATATTTGAAAGCTTTGGGGGGACCAGTGCAAACCATCCCTGGCAACACTACATGGTCTTTCTACCATACCCTCACAGGCAGACAAATATTGTACCCTCTTGGAGTGACACCAGAAATGTCATACTGGTACCTGTAGTGCAATGTCATCAGTACATGTGCTTTCTGGTGGATCTTGGCCCCTGACAGGCAGCTCACTGAGACTGTCTCCTTGGCTGACCTGGTGAGTGGGACATCTGTGTGTTTCACAATAGTCTCCTATGACTAATATTGTCTTGTGTGGTGGTTTGACCAATGGGCTTAGAGGTTGAGATACCTTCTGATGTTACTTTATGTGCCTTGGTGTATGTTGTCTTAGCAGAGTGCTCTAGCTGTTGGTGAGGGTACTTGTTTTGTGTGTAATGTCTGAGATACCTTTTAGGTTTTGGAAGATAACATTTAAGAGCCTCAGCATATGTACTTCTATGTGTCAGATCCATACTTTGTTACTACTAATCTGTTTGGTGGTGTTTGTGTTGGTAATTGAAAGCCTTGTCTCTAGTGACTTTCTGCAACTACATCTCTCACAAACCGTATCAGTTTGTTTTAGAATTACATAGTTGTCAGTAAGCATGGAACAATTTCTACATTGCCTAAGGATGTCCAAATTCACCAAGCTGGCTGCAGACAAAGTAGGAAAGTTCCAGTCAATGACTATAGATCCTTCATTTGTGATTTGTACTAAGAGATGGTACAAGAGGGGATAATGTCCGTCTACAAAGCTGTTAACTGTACTTGCAGGGCAGTGCTCTACATGAAAGCCAGTCACTCATTGTGTGACTAGGTACTGGGTAGATTTCTGAGGTAGCCTTTTATAGGGAAACTTTTAATTTAAAGTATCTGTGACTACAGAGGGCAGTGTAAGGCATCACTGCACGATGACTAGAATCACACAAATACACTGTCTTTATAGCAGCACAGAAACTTGTTAAAATAAATAAATAAAAATGGTCCTCTGGCCAATGACCAAAGTTATTCCCAGCTCGAGGACAGATCAGGTTACCCGCACTGCCACTGGAATGCAGACCTAATCCCTCTGTATGGAGAACCCCTTTAGCAGGTCCAAAATTCAGGAATGTTACAAGTGAGGCAAATGCAAAATAGCAAATTATACAATAACACTGCCTGGAAGGCTTCTCAAAAAAATGTAGATCTCAGCAACCAGCAAACAGTACACTATTAAGGGACTTTAAAAAAGATTTAAAGTGCAAATGTCAGCAAATAAAGCAAAACTAAAGCAATAGCACTCAAATACAGTCAAAGTGCAAAATGTAAAATAAATTTAATTTTTTAGTACAGATGGACATTCCCCAGTAAAAATAAATAAATAAATAAATAAGCAAGTAAGTAAATACAAGCCCCTTCAGTCTCTTGGCACACACTTGTAATAGATGCAAGAGAGTTGTTTATTTTTTCATAGACAGGATGGTGAGTAACTTGACATAAGGGATGCAGGTTAGATGTTTCCATTTACTGAGATAGCTGGGGAGTTCCCAGCATGGTCCTTGCTAGCTGTAAATATGTTTACAATACAATAAAATTCAAAGACTATAATGTGGTTATCATGAATTTATTAGTACTTGTACATTGCATTTGTGTCAATGTCGATAAAAGCTTAAGTACTTATTTTTTTCCGTTAATTGTTTTTATGCAAACTTTTAACAACAAAATATTAATACATGATAACAGAAACATTATAATACAAATATATATATTTAAAAGAACAACTAAAACAGCTATTTACAATGGTGTGTACTATAAAACTAAGCATTTTAAAACAGGAAAAGAAATGTGATCGAGTAGCTGTTAGTTAATTATTAAAGTCTGTTTATCAAGGAGTTCTTTGAATTTCAACCATATATTATATGAAGAGGTGATTCTAGATGTTCTTATCTTGATCATAAGTTCAAGATAACAGACTTCAGTTGTCAAGTGTACAAATTCCTTCACAGTAGGAGAAGTCTGATTCTTCCAGTTCTTGGGAATGATTTTTCTTGCTAGTGTTAAGATATTCCATAAAAGATGGTATTTTATTTTCGTGACACAAGTGGGAATAGGTGTATTAAATAATATAAGAGATTTGGTCAGCATAAATGTATCATTAAAAACAGACTGCAAGAGAGAATTCATGTTATCAAGATATGCTTTAAGTTTTATACAATTGTAAAACATATGTTGCCAGTAAGCTTGAACAGTTTACATCTCCAGCATCCTATGTCTTTATTAAACATCAGTTCAGCTTTATGTGGTGTGGTAAAGGTTCTGTGTAAGAACTTCCAAGAGAATATCCTCCATCTTAGTGATGAAGTAGTTTGTTTTGAAGATTGGAGTATTAGTTTTTTTATCATCTTCACTTGGGGAGTTATTATAAACAAGTCTAAGATAATCCCAATAGCCTTCTCTGTGACATACTGTTGATTTTTTTAAGCACCTTATATATTTTAGATAAAACTCCCTTTCCAATTATATTCTGGTGCATTAGAATAATGAGCAAATCAATGAATGTGGGGAAAGAATTTCTCACAGTTGGTTGCATTAGATTAATCTCATGTTCAACCGGTTGTCTAAAATTGTGAATTTTTACAAACATGTCTTTGCTTAACTCAAATGTATTGATATGGTCAACATTTTGTAACTTCCCATTGTCTAGTAATTGATACCAGTATAACTAACATGTTTCTGTCTTTAAATGTAGTCATGTTTGTTAAATTGAATGTATTACTACTATTTTGAGTGTAGGGAATTTGAAATACAAAGAAAATCCATGCTTTATATTCTGGGTTCCTAAAAATGAAAATTTTAAAGGAGGTTCCTGCATATAAATATAATAAGAGTTAATGGGTTTGTTTTTGTTTGCTATAAAATAGTCTTTTATTAATCTATGAAACGTAGTAGTAGCTATTTAAATATATAATGCGGTTTTGTTAAATTATTGGATTTACACCAAATACCTTCCTGAATATCTTTCCATTTGGTTTTGTAATTGTTATTTAACCAATAAATTATTGTCTTAACAACTGAGGATAAGGAATATAATTTTAAATCTGGAAGAACAATACTGCCCAATGTCTAATCTCTAATGTGATGGTTTAAAGCCAATCTAGGTTTATTAGGTAACCATAAAAATCTCAGAAACAAAGAATTACACTCTTTTATATTTTGGGGAGTAGGAGAGATAAATATTGTATTATATATAAACTTTTAGGAAGAATTATCAATTTAATTAAGGAAAGCTTCTCTTCCATAGTGAAAAACTATATTACGTTTATTAAGAGTTTTATGGAATTTAAGTTAGTATTATAATTAAGGGTTGTTACACCTTTAATATTATCATTCAAGATTATCCCTAAGTAAGTGATTTTACCATCTTTTACAATGTATTTATGTAATTTATTTATTTTATTAATATTATAGTTAACAGGTATTATTTTTGTCTTTTTCTCATTAAAACTGATTTCTTCTGTAATATTTCTTTTGCTTGGAATATTGCAATAAGAGAAGAATTGTAATCGGTCAAAGTTAATAGGACGTCATCTGCAAATAATTGTATTTTGGGGATTAAATCTATTTATTAGTAGGCCTTTGATGTTTTTATTTGATATTTTATAATTTGCAAAAGGTTCCATAACTAGAGCAAAAAACAATGAGGACAAGGGACAACCCTTTTTAGTACCTTTAGGAATCATGATTGATTGGGAAGTATATGTGCCTATCTTAATGTATGCAAAAGAGTTTTCATAGAGAAGTTTGATTAATTGTAAGAAATTGTCTGAAAAAGTATATTCCTCCAATACTAGTAAGTACTCCCAATTTACTGAATTAAATGCAGTATTGATATCCAGACTAACCAAGGTTGGTTCTCTTTTTGAAATATTAGTATAATCAATTATTGATAGCATTCTCTTCATATGATCATAGGAGGTTACTAGGCTACAGACCCTAGGGCCCTTACAAGCCTAGCCAAGTCTTACCCTTATTTCCATGATCAGCATCTATCATCCCTGTCCAAGAGGGACATAGGTGGGACCCCTGGAGTGAATTTATGGTTATCCATCCAATTGCCCAGATTGCATTTGAAGAGGACCAATGAGGTGCTCTACTTGACATGAAACAGGAGACTGTTCCAAAGGTGTGGCAACTTCTGGAAGAGAAATCTGCCCCTCCAGCAGGTTCTGGTATTGTCACAAACCAGGTTAAGGCCATTGGAGCAAGTAACCTGTGTACCACTTGACTTATGGATATGCAACATTTCAAATAAAGCAGGGTCAAGGATTGCTTTATATGCAAGGCAGAGATTATCTGAGTAGTCTGTATGAAACAGAATAAAATGGCAGTGATTTCAGATGATCCTCATAAGAAAGATGCTGAAGACCTTGAATTTTCCTTGTGAGGAACCTTTGTGGTCTCTCCAATTGCTGCAGGTGCTTGGAAAGGAACATTCCAAAAGAGACATTATACTCAATTATTGACCTGATGAGGGAAGAGTACAGGGAGGTTATAACTTTTTTTTCCGGAGGCAATGGCCTTACTTATGAGATTAGCAATGCAGAAAGCCCTTCTTACCACTGCGGAGACATGGTGATCAAAGGTAAAGTTGCTGTCAACTTGTGTGCCCAGGTCTATCACCATAGAATATGTACGTAGGGTGTTGTTACTGATGTGGTAGTTAGCAGGAACATCACTGTTATGAAAGGGTTGATAATACATTTTTTTGCATTGAGTTTAAGGCCATGACTTTGGCACCAGTTATTTGCTTATGTAAGATCTTCTTGTAGGATGTTGACATCATTTGAAGATTCTATGACTGCTCCCAGTTCACAGCCATTAGCAAATTTTGTCAGCCACAGACCTTTAGTTTTAGTTTGCACTTCAGATAAACAGATTCCAAACAGTAGATGTCCCAATACAGATCCCTGTGGAACACCACTGGTTACAGTTCTGCTGCTGGAAATGGATTCCCCTATTTTGTCTATATAGGTTCTATCAGTGAGCCATTTATCCACCCATCTAATGATATATGGGTTGATACCAACCTGGGTGAGTTTGTCAATTATGCCTGAGTGGGGGATAGTGTCAAAAGCATTAGCTAAGTCTTGGAAGGCTGTATGCACAGATTTCATAGGATCATAGGAGGTTACTAGGCTAATGGTCCTAGGGCCCTTATAAGCTAGCCAAGAGTTTATCCTCAAAAAGAAACCTCAGTCAGCACCTGTCGCCCCATCATTGAGGGACACAGGTGGAACCCCTGGGACAATTTTGTTGTTTCTCATCCACTCATCAATGTTATGCTTGAGGAGGGTCAGAAGGTGCTCTGTTTGACATGTATGGGAAGTCTATTTCAGAGATGGGGCAAACAAACCTGTCTCTCCAGCAGGTTGTGTTGATGTCGCATATTAAATTCAGGCCTTTTGAATGGGTAATGCATGAAGAGTTAGACATACGGATATGAAGCATCTCTAGTAGGGCAGGGTCTGAGACTGCCTTGTAGGAGAGACACAGATCACCCCAGAGCAATCTCGCTCATCAGGGGTCTTGGTGACTGTCTCAAAGACTTCCACCAGGTTTAGCAGGCATGATCTCCATTTGACAAATCCAAACAGAGTAAGGTCAAGTGTTTGGAGGTTACAAATGCCTTGGTTGATAAGGTCCATGATTATTCTCTCCATGGCCTTGCAGATAAGACTAGTCAGTGTAATAGTTCTATAGTTCCCAGGGTCAGTGGAAGCACCATCTTTGTACAAGGGGATAACAGTGGCCTTTTTCCATTCAGCTGGAATGAAGCCAGTGCTTAGACTATGATTGAAAAGAGTACCCAATGGCATTGCTAATTCTTGTTTGAGGCCATGTAGGACACAGCCTGGGATGTTATCAGGTCCCATGGATGCTGAGTT
>NC_056749.1:446362603-446460103 GCF_019279795.1 Protopterus annectens | reverse complement strand
TTAAAGCTTTCAAGTTTGTTATCCATTCTGTCCATTTTAAAGAAGGTTTTTGTAGGTTAGGAAGAAGAGAATGGAGTTCTTTCTTTAAAGGCAGGTCCTGAGAGATTGTCTTTAAATGACTCATTTCACAGCTACTGGTACAGATCTTTTAAATGAATAATCTGACAAGAAAAAATTTAAATATTTAGAATTTGTTTAGATAATATCCTTCTGTGTAGTATCAGGCAACTGCTTTTGTTCAAAAATTGGTTTAGGATATTATAAAAATAAATTTTCCTGTCAGAAATAGAAATAGAGTAATAAAACTGTGTTGCTAGCCTGTCAGCATCCTGGCTACCCCCCCCACCCCCCAAAGCGTAAGTACTTCTGTACACTGAGTTCCTTTTTTCCCCCTTGATTTGAAGGAGTTTCAGGCAGCTACTTCTTCCTTCATGAAGTACCAGTTTTCTTTGCAATCATACATACATGCACACATATACACACATTATCCATATATGTCTACAGCTATCTCTCTATACCTCTCTATATCTATATATCTATATCTATATCCATATATATATATATATATATATATATATATATATATATATACACACACACACACATTATGACATTATCTATTGAACTCTTCAGAGTGCTTCATCCTACTAGCATTCTTTATGTGGAATTCTCACATTCCCTTTGTGAATAAGAAATTTGTTTAGTTTTTTCTTTTCTGCCCTTTCAACTTTCTCTTTCATCATATCACCCTTTCTCCATCATAAGAGAAGTATTTTCCTGAGTATAATGCTCATAGCCTTTATTTTTTTTATATTTGATGCTTAATTCCTGTACAGCATTTCTTTCATCTTCAGATACATTATTTGTTCATTTAGATTTTTATATTCTTTTTTTTTTAGTTAAATTATTTTATTATGAATTTTAATAGTAGTAACATAATTTTATAGAATGAAATATTAAAACAGTTCTTAATTAAATAAAATGTATAATATAGAAAACAAAAACTAGAGTGAAACTATATGCAATATGTACAATGAATCCTGAGATCAAAATTATACTAAATAATTCAAGATAAAATTACAGTTCTAGAAATGAATAACACAATTTACCTAGATGATGAAAATGAGTCAGTAATGGGCATAACCTTCAACCAAGGATTATTCTTTAGTTTGTTTAGATAGATTCTTCTCTCGTTCATTGCATATTCTTTAATTGCTATGTCTTTTAACAGAAGTAGGAAGTCTTCAAACTTTGTTTCAGTTGGAGTCTTCTAATTCCTCGTTAAAGTTTAGGTTCTTGTATTCTTTGTGATCATCTCTGATGAAGATTCATAAACTAATAATGTCCTTAAATAATCAAGCCACTACTGAACGAAACTTGTAGTTCCAAACCTGTCTTTGATCATTTTTGGATTGTAATACTTTCAAGGAATGACACTGTCAGCAGTACATTTTTGCCCAGTTAACTCCAGATTGTTATGGGATTTATTCTCTCATTGTGCACTGTCCAAGAATGTTATTGTCTCCATTACAGAAAGGAAGATTGGTTCAGCTTATTCTCAAAGCTTTTTCTGACTTTAAGCTTTACCAAGTCACAGTGACACATCCCTTTTCATAAAATGCACATTACAAATGCCTTTATTCAAATCTTTGTAGGAATTTAGGCCACTGTACACACTGCCAATAGCATGCCTATGCCGTCAGTAGATGCTTTCCGTGCAGGACTATGCTACAATGTTTTCAGCAGTATAGTCATTACACAAAGCTAATGCCAGGTCTGTTGCCATAGAAATGGTATTACTGCTCTCTTGTGTGGGTACAACTAAACAGATACTTACCAACCAAGTCACTCTCATATTGGATCAGTTTTGTGAATGCTGTAAGTTCAACTGTCGAATGTTCATTATAGCATCTGCAGGCTGATGCACTACTAAAAAAGTTCAATAAAACAATGAAGTCCATGCTAAGGAAAGTTACTGACATGAATGGTAAAATACAGTACCAATTGCTTCCCCTGTTACTCTCTGCAATCCAAGAAGTGCCACAGTGTATATTATATTTGAACTTATACATAGCAGATATCTCATTGCTTGATATTGTTAAGATATCCTGGCATGAAGAAAAATACCATTTAAGCATGTGAAAGAAAACTGCATTTGTTTACAGGATAGACTAGATGGTTATGCCATAGTAAAGGAACACAAGCACAAAGCCCTGGAAATGCAGCAATGAGTTTATTAAAGAATGTCTGACTTAGACAATTCAACCAATGAAATCAGATGATACTACAAATGCCTTCATCGGAAAACAAATTCCTGTCCATATTAAAAGGGCCTTTCAAGCTGATTGAAAGATTTAATGCAGTTTACTGCAAGAATACATATCTTGGAAAAGAACAATAGAGCAAATCTATCTGATTAATGCACCTAAGCCATGAAAAGTAGGCATTTCTGCATTGAGCTTACAAGCTGAAGTTCATACAAGAAAGGTAAGAGAACCTCTACCTGAAGTGCAAATAGAGAAAGCCTTGTCAAAACTATAAAGCCAGGAAATAAAACAATTTCTATAGACAATATCAGGAACGGATGATAGACTGAGAGCCTTCATAGTGCCAGGTTCACAAAAATGGCTAGTAAGAGAAATTCAAAAGATGGTCATGCTAGGACTGACAGAAGAGTCAAAGAATGAATAACGCAGAACAATTGTGCTAGCTACCAAACCAGATGAAAGTATTAGATGTAATGATTTTAGGGAAATGACAGCATATCAAAGTTTGACAACTATCCGATGGTCAAGCATTAATGATTTGAGTTCCTGGGAAAGGGTAAATAATTTACAAGACAAAACATGAAAAAAGAACACTGGCAAATACCACTTATCATTTCTAGCAAAGTAACAAACAGTTTTTGCAACCCCTAGCAGTTTATTTCAGTACACAGTATTACAATTTGGTCTACATGGACCCAAGTCACTTTTTAGAGGGTGAGGGATAAAATGTTGAAATCTAAGCATACCTTAATGATGTAATCATTCATTATCAACACTGGAAGCTTCATTTACCAAAGGTGCAGGCTATTTTAGAGTCCACAAGACAATCAAGCTATAAGAAAAGTCAGATGTTACAGTGAAATCTAAATACGGAGAATATATTATAGGAGGAGGAGAATAAAACAATAATTAGAAAAAACAGGAGCAAAAAAACAAACGTTCCCTCCACTACAAAAACTGATAAAGGAATTTTTTTGTACAGAGGATTACAAAAAATGTACTTATTACTGTAACTATTACTTGTTTTTTTTAGATGTCACTGGAGAGAATGCTCCTGTCGATGTGCAATGATCTTGAAGCAGACAGAACATTAGTGATCATTAAAAGGATCCTGTGAGTTGAACTTGTATTTTACTAAAGAATTCATCCTATATAATGAAGCATCAGAGCTAAGAATAGAATCAGTACTTTCACATGATCAAAGCAAAACAAGATATACAGGTAAGGCTGGACAAACCACAACTTCAAATAGCACAAAACAAGTATATCCAGCCGACACAACAGAAATTTCACTAGCACAAACGTTTATTAAAACAACTATTAAAACTACAGAAAAACAATAAAAAGATGACACCTCTTCTAATATGAGGTTTAATCAACTCTCTCACCAGAAACATAAATCTATGGGTAGAATCAGTAACTACCACATGCCTAGCAAGGGCATTTCTTACATCTTTCTTAGCGATATCATTATTATGCTCATGTATCCTGTCCCACTGGGCTCTATTCATTTTACCAACATAATAACATTCACAAGCCCTTTGCAGACAGCTAGATACACTAAATGTTTACTTTTACAGTCTTCATAAAAATTAAATTGGTAAATACATCCAGTCACAATATTTTTCTAACTATTACTGCTATTCATATACTTACATGTGTTATAAGATTTACATGGCTACATCCCTTTCCGGCTTGATAGAAATTCATCCTTACTCCTTGCCAGTTTATAACACAATAACAGTTTTAAGGACTGACTGCTCTTAAAACAAAAATTAGGAGTATCACCCAAAAAGTTCTTGTATGTTTGATCAGCAGTGAGAATATGCCAATTCTTCTTCACTATTTCGCACATAACATTATTCATGTCTGCATTGGGTATTGAGACAACATTATCAGTTCTATAAAGCTCACACTGGTCTGAGTATGACTTTATATAAGAAGCCTTGCAAGAAAGTGGATATTTTACATAGATGAAGCATGTATCCACATTTTGTCCACAGAAATTAGTTAAAATGACAGTTTTATACGTTATCTAAGTATGAAGACTATATCGTGTTGAGATCTTCTGCCCAATAGAAAATTGATTTTCTATTAAGAGGCTATGCAGAAGAAGAGATTGAGTTTGCTTAGAAGGAACTAATGATGTTGTATCAATACCCAGTGCAGACATAAATAAGGTTAGGTTTTCCCTTACCTATTCTAATGATGTTGGTATTGTTTGGTATATTCTCACTGCTGATGACACCTGATAAGCACCAAGTACAGGGACTACAATACTGGAGTAATATGTGATGGCTTCCTAAATGAACATCAATATCTCATTTCTGCTTGTACGTAAGAGCTCATCATGTTAGTAACTCGGCTTGAATACAAATTACAGTTACAAGTTACTAAAGATCTTATTTTTTCTCAACTTCACATTAAGGGGACAACAGTCTGGAGAGCTTCTCAGGGAGCTAGGAAGTTGACATTCTCAAAAAGATAGAAATAAGTTCCCAAATGTTTTGTCTTGGAGCATTTCAACCTCTAGGGTGATGGCAAATTAGATGATTATGCTACTGATTTTCTCTGATCAAGGTTACTGCAGGAGGCCATGTACAAGGACTCATTCTAGACTTCATCTTACAGATGGGAGTGGTGAAAATCAAACTAAAAGGGAAGAGAGTTTCTTAGTCAAACAGCAGCCATCTGGTAATTTTGATGCACCATAATTTTCAAATCACAGACTGGGAGTAAGCACTGAAGATTATGGATATGATTTTTTAACAAGCCACTTCCGGTAGTGCAAGGTTTGAGTGTCTCAGCCTCCATTTGCTTACCTGACCTGAGCAAG
Organism: Protopterus annectens; assembly: GCF_019279795.1. Taxonomy (NCBI): domain Eukaryota; kingdom Metazoa; phylum Chordata; order Ceratodontiformes; family Protopteridae; genus Protopterus; species Protopterus annectens. The sequence continues at coordinate 446,455,000 of NC_056749.1, read as the reverse complement.
TCTTTTAACTAGACATTACTCTGGGCTGATTTGGAAATTGTAGTAGGCTCCTTAGTGATCCTCTGGACTGCATGCCTAGTAACCCTCTACAAATCTGTCCACTATCATCACTTTAAAGGTATTGACCACACTGATTTTAAGATCTCAGTGACCCCTTTTGCTATTGCAACTATTGCTGACAACCTTGTTGTCTAGGCCCTTTAATATGATCCTCTTAGCCCTCTAAGATTATCTAACTTAATCCATTCAAGCATTTTCTATCTGAAAAATCATTCAGAATAGTTTGATCATCCTCTGGGAAACTAGAAAGAAATAGTTTGGCTGAGGTGAAGTGTAGATGGAATAGCTAACTTCATTATTAGTGGATGCATACTTACTGATGAATGAGCAGCAAAGCTAGGTCAATTACAGGACATGTGCAGATTCTCAGCAAGCACTGGAATATCTGAAAGGGCTAGACAAGTGTTCTTGCATTTAGTTTAAGTTCATAGTTAATTGCAAGAGACATATTGAATGTGAAATTATTTTTGAAAGGGTTATTGACTCATCTATTCCATGAAATTGAAAGAAGAATGAAGCAAAGTAACATTTCATCTGGTAATGTTGTAGTGCAGTTACTTAGTCAGATTTGCCAAGATCTCATCATCATAATCCTTATCAACCCCATTTTTCCCATATTCTAAATGGATCAGGGTGTTAACTGTCACCATCTTCTCATTTCAATGCCATGCTCCTGCCTTCTTCGGCACTCATGCCTGACTGTCACAGATCTTCTCTCACACAATCCACCCACCTCTTTGCTGGACACCTTTATTTCCTCTTACCTTCTTCTTGTCTTTCACAAATCATCTTCACCAGATTGTCTTCTGCTTTTCAGCACATGTGCTAGAACCACTGTAATCTGTTCCCTTTCATCTTTTCTGCAACTGGAGCCACTTTGGCTTCTGCTCTTATGTCTTTGATTCTTCATCTGTCCCACAGTGTGCATCCCACCACCCTTTCATGCACTTCATTTCCATCACCTCCAGCTTTCTCATCTGATCTGCCTTTCACACCACTGTTTTGTACTCCTTACATTCATCTTCTTTGGCATTCTTCTGTCATGCACTACCCTGCCACCCTATGCCAGTTGGCTGTAGCCTCTCTGATTCTAGCTTTGACTTCTTCATTCAGACTTCCCTTCTCCTCAACCACCCATAGCAGATAAATGAAACTGTTAACCTGTTCCACTATCTTCCCTTCTATCTCATTTCTCACCTTCTTCTGATTTCCCTGATTTGCTGACATTACCACTGTCTTATCTGCACTTAGTTTCATCCCATGTGCCTTCAGTCTTGCATTCCCTTCCCCTATCCTTTGCTGAAGTTCTTGCTCAGAGTCTGCCTGTAATGCCACATTGTCTTCATACAGTGACTTTGTTGATCTGTTTCCTCCAACCTGTTTGCTAATGTAGTCCGTCACCAGTATGAACAGCAGTGGGCTCAGAGGTGAACTCTGGTGCATGTCCACTCCCACTGGGAAACCCTCTCTGAGACCAAATTTACTTGAGCCATTGTGTCCTTGTACATAGCTTGCATTAATTCTACTAATGTTTCTGGGACTTCAAACCACTGCAGTACTGGCCAAATCAGCTTTCTTGGGACCTTGTCATATACTTTCTCCAGGACTAGGAATGCTCAGTTGGACTCTTTATTAACCTCTAGATTCTTCTCAACTATCTGTCTCACTGTAAAGATCAGGTCATCTGTGCTGCATCCAGTCAAGATCTATACAGCCAATTTTCTGCCTGTAGTCAGCCATCTGAAGATAACATTAGTATTGTTTTTGATACTCCCAGAAGGGAAAGCCATATTACTAATGACTAGACACTAAATGAATAAAACTTTTGCAATCTATTTATAGGTTGATGGTGCTATAAGTAGTACTCTGAGGTAATTTTATTTTTGGGGGGGGCAGAGACAAGTTGCTTATTACACTGCATTATTTAGGCGAGAAGATTGTGCTTGTACAAACAAAAATGTTGTAAAAAGGTAGAGATGTCTTCCTGATGGGACTTTGTGGTCATTCTCTAGTAGGAATATTTCATTAATTAATTAATTAATTAATTAATTAATTAATTAATTAGATTTTAGGGCTTTTTCTCCTACAACATACAGTTCATCCTTACCCTAATGGCACTTTTGTTCTCCCACTGGCTTGTCAAAGCCACAGTACAAGCTTGGGCAAATGTCAGGCCAAGGTGAGCCATCATATTTTTTATTTATCCACTGCATTTTGCCCCATGATAAGCTCAACATGCAAAGGTCTCAGCTGAGATCTATCTCATTCAATAAACATTCTTTGCATTTCCTAATATTTATAGCACTAGTGAAGCCTGTAGCTTCTACCACAGGCTGTAGTCATGCCAGAGTGCTTCTTCTCACCTCCAGGATAGTCAAGTTGGCAAAATGCTGCTTTAACCCCCGCCACCCCATCCAGCTGTTTTCTCATTGAGATCCTTGTTTTGCAGTCATCCCTCTGACATGTTACTGGGTTATTTTAAACCATTTTAACATGGGAAGAAGGTAGGTATATGACATATTTTATCCTGGTGTACTGAGATATTGTTTGTGGCTTTTCTTGCATGCTTCTTCTTCTGATGTTTCATGAATAGTGCCAGCTCTGTGGTGAAGAGGGATAATCTCTGACTGAATCCCAAATGACCAAAAATGAACCAGTCATCGAAGCATTCCATGTGCTGGTGAAAGACAGTGGGAGTAAGTAGCCAATGCCAGTTCAGTCATTCTTGGAAGAGAGAGGCAACCTGTCCTACTGCATTGCTATTACCATCTGGAGAATGAGGTGTATGGCGTGCAATGTCTTTGCTGTGATCATGGCCTTGGTTTTGCCAAGGTATATGCATGTGGCATCCTTCATAAAGCATGAACAGGAATTTGCATACTTGGATGTGGAAGCATTACAGGCACATGGGAAGGGGTAGGACCAGAAAATGTAAAATGCCTCATGGGTAGCTGAATGACGACTGTTGTGTGGCTGACTCTGAACCTTTTGACGGCAAATGAATAAGCATGGGATTGGGGGAAGGGCAGATGGATAACAGACATTATACAAGAAAAGGAAATTAAAATGTTTTATACCTACTTTCTTGCATTGCTTTTACCATTATTTCTGTTTGTAAGAAAAACGTTGTCAATAAATAAATAAATAATTATTTATCCTTAATATCATCTATAGTAAAAATCCTGTTCATTTATTTGGTCACGAAAACTTGTAAAATAAGTTTTATGTAGAGCATAGTCACCATGCATACCTATCCAGTTCAAAAGAGCAGTACTCAGATACTATTATGTATAGCTCTAAGCACATCAGCATGACTTTTTTTAATCTCACAATCATAACAGTGGCATAAAACTATGATGACACTATTATTTAGTTAGCAAGAAACAATCTGCACAGCTATAACAATACTACTTTGCAGAAAATGTGAATAAAATAATTTTGAGAAGGGCAGTTTTTGAGTGCTTTAAAATGTAGTTGTGAGTAATTGCCAAAAAGAATCGCTTATCCAAGCAAATAATTACAAATTGGATGAAAAATGTACTCGGAGTCTCACTTCAGATATCACACATAAGAGATTGATCGATAAAGAAATAGAAATTTAGGGATTGTGTAAAATAATGTTAGCCATTGAAAATCCGCTCCGTCTAATGTGAAGGAATAATTTATTGTAAATTGATAAATGTGAAATACAAAACTTACATAATGTTTGTTTTGGTTTATTTGCCAAATTACTTTATATAGTAGATAATAGTGGTTTTATTTATCCTTGAAATAACCTCATTAGTCATTCTGAAAGCAGCAAGGTGTATTTGTTGTTCAAAAATGTTGTGCAAGATCAATTATAAATCAGAAAGCAAAGCTCCTTCCTGACAATAAGAAGCCACTCATTTGCTCTACAAAAGCACCTTTATAGCTAATGGAAACCCCTTTTAATTGTTAATTAGACAATGTTTAACATCTCAGTTTGTGATTCACAATTACCGGTCTGCACACGTATTACAAATCAAAGCCGTTATAGCAGCTGGAGTACAACAGCCGCTCTTTACTCACCATTAAGTACATTTGGCTGTAGCAAACTAAAATTCAGGAAAGATGCTATACTGCTGGAGCGTCTGCTACAGCCTTTGTTGCAGATCATGCTGTCAAGGCGTGTATATGGGCAACTACTGTAAACTGCCCACGTGTGGGTACCTGCTAATTGTCACTGACGGCATTCTGTTGTATCAATGCATCTGGAGAGCCCCCACCCTTGTACACATGTGGGGAGGAGTTACTTCTTTATAGTGATCACACTCTTCTAGTCCTCTGTGATGCTGGCAAAGCCTGAAAATAATTCCCTGCCATCCCCATCTTATGCACGAGAGAATCTGTGAAGAGACAGTATGAATGAATCTGTAATGAAAAACCAGAAAAAAAATCTGAACACAGAACCTACCAGTGGTGGAGGTGCCAAAGCATTTGGACATGGTTGCCAACAGAGCTCACAGGGGCAGCAAGGTAGAAAGGAGTCCACTTCAAACTCTATGTGAACTGCATTCATTTAGAGACAAAGGCATTAGGATTAACAAAATATGCAAAAAATATTTTAAGATTATTCTTACTGTTTATAAGAAATTCTAGCCATCTGTGAAATCAGAGCTGAATTGAAATCACCAGCAGTCCAGTTTTTGGTGGTTTGTTACCCTAAGCACATAGTTGTACTGGAGTGTTGCTAAAAGGCATTCAAAAATATGTAGTAGAGGATGTTGTAAACCCAGAGGAGAGGGCTACTTAACATAGAAATGCTGGTAGTTGTCAATTTCTTTTAAAAGTAATAATAGAAATGCTGGTAGTTGTCAATTTCTTTTAAAAGTAATAATAGCTATAATGGCTATCCGTGGTGGTGGTGCTGCGGTAGCGTTATCGCCTCACCGTAAGATGCTGTCCGGTTCGATTCTCAGCTAGAGCATCATCTGCGTGGAGACATGCATGAATGGGTGTACCTTCATTGAAGATTGTGCATCAGGGCTGGTAACTCGGCATGTAAAAATCAACTACCAATCATTAGCAGACCGGAGTTCTGCTGTGGCGACCCCTAACCGGGAAAAGCCGAAAGACACAAACAATAGCTATAATGGCTATTTCTCCCTATAAATGATGGAATAAGGGTCAGAATGGTGGGCAATCCTGCCTGAAAAGATTAGTCAGATTATTTTCGGTATATCTGGGTCAATATGGTACTATTTGGACCCAAGCATGTTTTCAGTGAAGATCGCCAACTTAATTTATCAAGGCTAAAGTGTTGTTTCCCTCCAAAACAGTAGATTAATTTGCCAGGATTCTTGTTTCTGAAGGCTGTTTGAGTTTTTTTTTCAGATTTTAAAGTTAAAAATGAATATTTGCATTATAACACTTTAACAATGCCATTGCTAAGAAAATGTCTTAACATCTGAGTCTAATTTAGTTCTAAGGATGAATTCTTCATGCACTCTGATAATTTGAATTAGATGGGGGCAGATATAAAGGACTTGAAAAGAAAGGCTGACTGGATCAAACAACTTTCTCAGACCATGTGGGATTCAGTGCAGCACATGGAATCTGCTATGCATGGTTGAGTGCTCAATAAGATACCTATGTGAAAGAGAAAATGCAGGTCAACAGCAGAAAACATTTTTTCTGTGTGTTCACTGCAAGGTACAAAGAAGGGGCTGGCATTACTTTTCTCAAATGACTGTTTGCATCTAGCCAGAAAACCAGAAGAAATAGGCTTTGCTACTACAACAACTTACTGGTTAGGAAGGGGAGATGTCATCAGATGGCAGTAAGTCTCAACAATTAATTATTAAAGTCCATGAATATAGTTCAAGGCAGTGACTATTAAATTATGCCTGTACACTTAAGGGGCTATTATTCAATGAGACACTTAAGGGACTACTATTCAATAAGAGAAAAGGAAAGTACTTGGAGACTGTTCACTTCAGTTGTTTAAACAAGACAGGTGTATGGAGAAATAATTTGGTGATTTATGCAAGTTAAGGTCCTTATAAGGATGCAGTATCCAGTTTTGGTGGCATCAGTATGGAATGCAGAATATGGACCATTTCCATTCAGAGAAGAAACTAAAAGGTTTATGTAGGGATAGTTCCAAAAATAGGACTTCCTGTATACAATGAGGGATCTAATGGAAATACAGTGAAAAACGACAAAAGTTAAGAGACCATAAGTCTCGCTAGTCTTATATGTAAAGCCATGGAATAAAAGAATTATCATGGAGATGATCAACAGAGGTACAAGTAAACCTCCAGACACTGGAACTAAACCCAGTTTGGTTTTGTCAAGGGCAGATCATGCTTACTGAACCTGGTGGACTTCTTTGAGAAAGTCACCAAAGCAATGGATGCGGGGAAAAATCATTCACACTGCCTACCTTGACTTGGCCAAGGCATTTGGCACAATACCCCACTCAGGCATTGTTGAAAAACTCAAGAAGTTAGATACAAACCTGTATGTCACCCAGTGGATAGCCAACTGGCTCACAGATGGGACCCAGGAAATTAGAATTGGGGAGTCCACCTCTAAGAGGCCAGTCATAAGTGGAGTCCCTCAGGAATCGGTCCTCAGACTGCTCCTTTTTGGCATTTACTTCTCAGAAGTCAAGGCCAATGCCAGTGGTCTCTGACTCACTAAATTTGCAGATGATTGCAAATTAGGAGCTGTCATTGAATCTCACACTGACATAAATGTTCTCCAGGAGGGATGACACAGACAAATAACTGGTGTCACAGCCATGGACTAAAACTAAACGCCAAGAAATGCATAATAGTATCATTTGGGAAGTCATCCATCCCTGGTAACTATCATACTGACAATAAACCCCTTAGAGTTGACCTAGTAGTCAGGAACTTAGGGACACACACAGATAGTAATCTAGCCTTTGACCATCATGTGTCCACAGTGGTTAGGAAATCACTCTATGTTGCACAACTTATAAACAAAGGTATGGCATATAAGTCCAAGGAAGTCATTTTTCCACTGTTTTCTACATTCATCAGACCTGTCACTGAGTACAATGCCCCCTTTGGTATGTACCTAACCGGGTATATCTAACAATTGGAATGTCCACAGTGGTTCCTCACTAAAAGAATACAGGGCATAAGTAAAATGTCCTGTGGTGAATCCCTCAATGTCCTATCCCTGTGTTCTGTCTCCTACAGGCTTTTGTAGGGAGATCTATGCCTGTCATACAGGGCATTGTCAGACCCCACTCTGATGGATCTCCTGCATATCCACAAAACAAACAGCACCAGAATTACCTTTTCTGAAGACTTAAACTTTGCCTGTGATATAAATAGGATCTGCTGGAGAGAGAGGTATGTATCTCAGAGACTACCATGTATATGGAATAGGCTCCCCATCCATGTGAATCAAAATTCCTCCCTAATCCAATTCAAGTGCAACTTGGACAATTGGATAGGAAACCAGAAATTCATCCTTGGTTTGGCACCTATGTCTCTAATGGGTAGAGGTAATCTGTAAATGGTTCATCTCCCAGACTCATGCTTACACTTATATCAAGGTATCAGAACTTGTCAGAGATTTGGGATGCATGACTAGGCTTAAAAAGGTCCTTGAGGTCATTAGCCTAGTAAACACCTATGGACCTGTAAATCTCAAGAATGATATAAATGAAAATTAAATTGTAGAACAGAAGGGGCCTCCAGTGAGTGGTTTCAGATAAGGAGTGAGACACCTTCCAAATGTATAGAGGACCACTTCCCGTAAAAGTGAGTTAGGTGGAAAAAATATTATTATTACATTTTAAATTAATTCTGATATGTTGAATGACAACTAAAACATTGTTAAAATGACTTCTAGATATAATGTTCCTGGCTCTGATTTCAATATGTCTTATAATTTCATGCAGAAAGTTATACATTACTTTCTGCAGGTGAATGGGAAAACTAAAGAGAAGATGCATGGTAAATAAGTAGATGGGCTATTTTATCTCTGGCTGCATTGAGAACTGTAAGATGCAATCTTTATGGCATAAGCCAGGTAATGTAATTTTAAACTATTTTCAAAGTTAGGTATCCAGTATCCTCTATTAAAACATATACATATAAATAGTTACAATAAGACATGGATATTTCTTTTTTCTGTACAGCAGGGCACACTGCTGGTACATTTTTAACACAAGCAGCATTACAAATACATTTTTCAATGCAAGCATCTGTATAAATCAATTTGATATACAAATGACATATAATCCTTTAGAAAATTCCAGCTTACAGTTACACATCCATTGCTCTACATCTCCTGGCATAGGTGGCAATACCTTACATTGTCACACCTGCCATTAAGCTTGCTGACTATGTGCCACTATCTACAAGTCAGTCTCATAATATAATCTGTAGTCTGTTGTTGACATCTTCCACCTGTGATGGTAGAAAGGAAATGTTCATTCTGCAGATGACCTTGTGAACAATTGATTGCTTGCTTAAAGGACCACTGTGATGAATGTTGTGTTTTGAGGTGTGGAGGACACTTACTATGAACAAGATTTTACGATTTTACGATGAGCAGGAATGGAGTGTTCACCTGTAGATAGAGAGTTCACCTGTAGATAGAAAATGTCAAGTATTACATGTAAGCAGTTAACCTCTGCAGTCATCTTCATTATGTAGATATGTCAATATAACATTGTGGATGCACTAGCCTTCCTGAATGGATTTCAAAACCACAGTCCCATTTTTAGGAGGCCAATACCTTAGGTTCATAGGTTCATAGGTGTGTACTAGGCTAATGGCCCTGGAGCCTTTACAAGCCTAGTCCAGAGGATTACCCTGGCATTGTGTCACCTGACCTCAGTTCCCAGTGCCTCTGTCGAGTAGAGACACTGGAGTGATCCCCAGGGTGAACTTTCTATTTTCCATCCACTCATCAAGATTTCTCTTGAAGAGGGCCAGTGAGGTACTCTGTTTGACATGTATGGGAAGTCTATTCCATAGCATGGGCAGTCTCTGAGTTATGAACCTGTCCCTCCAGCTTGTTCTGTTGATTGTGGTAATAAGGTTGAGGCCGCTGGAGTGTGTGGTGAAGAGGGATTGGGATTTCTTTTGATGTAGCATTTCTAACAGAGCTGGGTCAGACATAACTTTGTAAGTCAAGCAAAGATCGTCTCTAAGTAGGCAACATGAACCAGAGAATAGTTGGAGTTTTTTGAGTCTGTCCAAATAGGACAAGTGTTTAAGGCCTAGGATCCTCTTTGTGAGGTACTTTTGTGGCCTCTCCAGTTGTTGCAGATGTCTAGTGAGGTACATGCCAAATGGGTCTTTGTACTCGATGACTGGCCTAAAGAGGGTAGAGTGGAGGGAGACAATGACCTCTTTCTTCCTGGATGCAAAATCTTTAGTAATGAGATGTGCCACATAGAAGGACTTTCTGACCACACTGGCAATGTGATGGTCAAAAGAGAGGTTGCTGTCAACCTGTGTTCCCAAATCTCTTATAACGTCTTCTGAGTTCAATGGACTGCCATTGATGTGGTAATTCATGGGAACCGGGTTTTTCCCAAAGGGGATGACAGCACAATTTTTGGCATTGAGCTTAAGGCCATGGCTCTGACACCAGTCATTGATCTCAGTGAGGCCTTTCTGTAGGATGTCAACATCACTTGGAGAGTTAATAATAGCTCACAACTTGCAATTGTCTGCAAACTTTGTCAGCCAGAGTCCCTTCGTGTTGGCCTGGAATTCAGAGAAGTAGATACCAAACAGGAGAGGACCCAGGACCGAACCCTGTGAGACTCCACTCGTGACTGGTCGGCAGTCAGACTTGAAGTCAGCTAATTTCACACTGTGGTTTCTACCTGTGAGCCAGTTTGCAACCCACCTAGTGATATAGGGGTTGATACCTAGCTTAGTGAGTTTTTCTATGATTCCTGAGTGGCCAGATCAAGGTAGGCTGTATGAACCACCTTGCCTTCATCCACAGCTCTGGTGACTGACTCAAAAAAATCAACCAGGTTGAACAGGCATGATCTACCCTTCACAAAACCAAACTGTTGGATCCAGAGTTTAGAGATTCCCTATATCCTTGTTTATTAGATCCATGATGATGCGTTCCATAGCTTTGCTTATCAGACTCATCAGGCTAATGGAAAGATAGTTCTCAGGGTCTGTAGTCACTCCTCCTTTGTGGAAAGGGATGACTGTAGCAGTGTTCCATTCGGTAGGGACAAAGCCTGAGGTGAGGCTGTGAATGAACAAGGCATACAGGTGAGGTGCCAGTTCACTCTGTAGTTCATGTAGAACACATCCAGGGATATTATCAGGTCCCATAGAAGCTGTATTCTTGCCTTTGGACAGTGCTGTCTTAACCTGTGCAGCAGTAATACTGGGTGCCTGGCAATCTACTGGTATTGTGATTGGTCCTTTGGTGGGGGAGAAACGGGTAAAGTTGGCACTGAATCTGTCGGCTAGTATATTGGCAAAACCTGTTGGCTCGGTATAGGAGGTACCATTGTGCAGTAGCTCAGAGCAAATGTGGGTATTGCCCTGGAGATTCTTTACATAACTATAGAAGGCCTTGTTGTTGCCTTTACTATCTGCTGCAATTCTATTTTTATAACTAGCTTTAGAGGATTTGATGAGGGATCTCAACTTTTTGTTGAGGCTGATAAGGGAGTTTTTCCAGTCTTGGGATGTCACCTTTTTCTGCATCAGTTTCTTCCTTCTGATGTAGAGTTTGTTTATGGCAGGGGACCACCAGATTGTCTTCCTTTTTTGGAGGAGAGCTTCTTGGTTCTATTGGGTATGGCAAGATCCATGCATTTGACTTTACTTAGGCCACTGGGGCCTGACAACTATGTGTAAATTGCATCTGAATCCTGTATCCCTTGTGTTTTTTCTTTAAGATCACTGCACTTACTTTTGCAATGTGTGGTTCCTCCCCAGCAGCATTCCTTTCTATAATCACTTGGTTCTACACCTTTCTCTCTCTCTGCTTCTTTAAGGCACCTTTTTGCAAAAAGGAGATTGCCAAATGTACTTACCATTAATGATGTGGTTCCGCTCAGGGTAGCAATTGTCTGGCCTCTGTCTTAATACCTGCTGCATCAAGCATTTATGTGAAACAACACAGAGAAGTACACCAAGTGAAGCATGATTTACAAAAACGAAACTCACTCATTACCCCTTCAGCAAAGCACTTAAAAGCATCTTTGCACTCCTTACACCTAAGTCCTTTTCCAAACCTTGCCTGCAGCACCATAAAAAAGTCTAGTTTCCAATCAAAATTGTATTATCATAAACATATGGACTGGGTACAATTACAGCAATAATTTCATTGAGTTAAATTGACACTAGACAACATTCATATACATAATTTAAACAGACTTCAAAATGAAAGAATGCCCTTACTAAAGTGTGCTTCCTGCAGTGGACTAACTGAGATAGCACAAAAAGCAAAGAATGGGACGTAACAGGAAGACAATGAGATGATTCATTATGGAGACCAGGAGTCATGTTCTGGAGGACATAAATGTGCAATAATTCAAAGGAAGAGAGAACCAACTGGCAATGACAGTGGGACAAATATTAGAGTTTAAGAAAATATCTAATCTCTTGGTTGTATGAGTAAAACTAGGTTTGAGAAAATACAACAGAAGACTAGGTGTGCTGTGACCTAGTGTGAATCGTGGGGCAGGGTCATTCACCCAACCAGCTTGTGGTAGGTCCAATAGCTGGAGATTAGTTTGGTACTGTTTGTAATAGGAAAGATTTGTAAAGGGAGTATTCATGTCTGTTCCTTCCTAGGACTTATGTTCAGTTGTTTGAACTTACTGAATTTGATTAAGAGCTGCTTGAGTAAAATACTTTTGTTGCCATTTCCTCATGTCGTTGGAGTAACAGAGACTTCCTCTGTTTAGTAGATGACTGGATTTTGCAGCTTCATGTAGAAAGGCATATCAGGGTTTACAGTACTTAACAATGATCTCTGTTTCTCTGAGGTGCAGTGATATCAGGCTCAAGAATAAAATGAACTAGGAGAGGCTGCATTTTTTTTTTGTTGTGCTTCATTTGCTTTTATATTACATATTCTTGAGTTACCACAGTCTTGAGTACCTGTATTCAAAATGTGTATATATTCAACTTGTGAAGAATGATTTTCTTTTTATTTCTTTTTCCTTCTTCCTGATCTTTTGTGATGCAAGCTCGGATGAGTCACATAGATGTAGTTAAACCTCCAGGTAGTGAATGGGGGAGGAAAGCATGATTCAAGTACTAGAAATCTGACCTGATTCCCTATATTTATGGTCGGTGGGAAACAATAAAGATATTTATTAGGTATCATTACAGTCATCCCACATCATTGGTCAAGACATGGAGGAGGCAAGGTATCTGACACCATCATCTGACTGCAGGTAATACTGTCTGTCTGGCTTGGTTATTAGCATACTGTCATCAGCAGAATGGTCAAAATGTTTATGTAATTAAGGGTTTGATATACATGGGATTATCTGTGTGCCTTAGGAATAACAACATAGGCAACAACTCCAGCAATTGACAGGTTTGGAGAACTGATATTGAGAAGTTATATGGAAAAAAGGAAAAGATTCCCTTTGCTGCAGGTTGAGCCTGAGCTATTTCACAAAGACAACAAACGAGATGCGGGTGATTAGGGAAGTGTGTTCTGAAGAGATTGAAGATTGGAAGGAAAATTACCAAAATTAATAAGCAGTGGTTGAAAAATACTTCATGAGGAGGATGCAGACCGTATCACATATGTTTATAGTTTTGTGCAGGAGTATTCATCTGTTTAATGGATATACAACCTGCTTGGTGGAGTTTGACTTAAGAATAACCAATTGTTGGAGTTAGAGAAATTCATAAAGGTGGTGTAGACAGTGAAATGATAGGGTACAGTATAAAGAAAGTACACAGAAGTGCTGCATAACACCTATTTATATTAGTCGAGTCTGTAAGATTGGAGATGCAACTTGCTGAAGGTACATGGAATCAGAAGATATTTTACTCACATGCTTTGAAAATATAGAAAGGGAAAATAACTAAGAAGAGAAAACTTCAAGCACTGGTTAGTGGAAGTTAATTTACTGCAGGAAAGTCCCTAAAACAATGTTATTTGTCATTTTTCCAAGAGTTAAATGACTGGCTTGGGAAGTAAACAAAAAAAGTACATATTACTGAGGGCAGGCTGGAGATAACGCTTCACAGAGCCAGGATGGTGTGGGAACTAAGTGAAAAAAAAAAGGTAGAGGCAGACAAAATAGGCTGGTGAGTAGATAGCTGAAACTGTGGAGAGAGAAAGAGAGAGGTGGAGAAAGAGAAGAAGAAGCAAACATGGAGTGAAGTAGAAAACAGTTACCTGCACCCAAAAAAAAAAAAAACAGGAAAAGTTATAGCAGGCTGGAAGAGGACTGAATGGTCCAAACATGAGTAATTGTAATATGATGGTATGAAACTAGAGGTCTGGGCCAAAGAGACCTGGTTTTACATTATCTTTACTTATTACACTAGAATTTAAGGTGATGAACAAGTGGGAGGGTAGGTATACATCAGTGTCAAAATGTTGTGGCCACTAACTTCAAAAAATGATGTCACTCCATGCTGTTATGGACACATGGGATAAACAACACTCTTTACCCTCCATTTAATTATGTTAACTTCACGGTAATCCAGTTGTTGGGAAAGGACAAACATTGTGAAAGGGATAATGTGATCTTGCACTCTCTGTGTATCATTTTGCTACTGGTAACAGTGTACTTAATCTAGAAGTACAGTTCGAACCATCTATGTTACCCAAAAACAATAACTATGCCTGTCTGGAGAAAATGACTGTTGATATGGTTTTGGAACATAGAAAATACTTTGGAACTTATTGTTGATCAGTATTAATGTCTCGCTAATGACCACTGTTATGTTTTACTACAATGCCTCACAGTTTTTATATATATATATATATATATATATATATATATATATATATATATATATATATATGGGCCAGCAGTAATTCAGTGTGTGAGGAGTATTCTTTTTTATTTGGTTGTACAACAATGGAGTTAATATATTTGTGTAATGGGTGTAGAGGTGTGGGCGGCCTGCCTCCCTGAAAAAGACTTTTGGAGATATATTTAGGCTATATGTCATTTTCAGTGAAATGTATTTCAATGCTTTTGGTTTTGAATCAATGTTAGATCAAACGTGCCACTATATGTTGAAAACATAATCACTTACAGGTATATGGTACCTGCATTAAGGAGATGCATTATGGTTCTTTATGAAAATATCACCTCTTCAAAGTTGCATTGGATACCCAAGCCATTGCATCAATGGCCAACTTCTTTTCTTTTTTTTTTAATGTATACATGATGTTCAGTTTTAGTTATATTTTTACTAGTAAATTGCATCAAAATAAATATTGCTAACTTACTGGGCTACAAACATTAATTTCATAAACCAAGGTACAAAATTCATGTCAGTTAATATGGTGTTGCCACTTGAAATTTATATTAACATGAATTTTATTGATAACAGCTGCGCCACTTCTGCAGGCTACAAGTTATTCATGGCTTGGTCTGGATTTATGGTGATATGCCTAAATTAAGGCTGCAGATGATTTTCCATAAGGATATTTGCAATGTTGAGAATTTAAGGAAGGAAGTCTAAACTGCCTACTTATGGAAAGACTTGGAGTCCTGCAGAAGGGCAGTGTTGCAAAACAAATGATAGTTTCAAAGACAAAATAAATATTCTGCTTAATCATATAGGTCACTAGAGTTCATTGTAATGTTTTACATTTTTTGGTAACATTAATAGTATAATTTAGTACATCTAAAAATACATTTCAGTTTTACACTGGGTTACTATAACTAATTAAAGTTTTTTAATATTTTTCGTGGTAACCATTGAAATGTCAGGACCTGCAACAGTGAGTCCTAAGACATAGAGATTGAATAGCTTTAAAAAACAGACTTACATATATCAAGTCCGAGATGGCCATTTATCTGAATATTCCCTTTTCTTTCTCTTTTTAAATTTGAAAAATTACATCTCAATATCACACAATGTAAACAGAAATATACAGGGGAGGCTTGTGCTATTGGACTGCAGGACTGCAGCCCCCCCCCAGCTGTAAAAAGAAAAGAAAAGAGAAATGAAATGAAAAAAATGATAGTAAGTCCCAGAACTCCACGCATGCATGCTTAGCGTTCCCAGAACTCCACGCATGCATGCAGAAATCTGGACTGGTGAAACAGCAGTCTGAATTGACCCATAAGTCTATGCGGTTACAACTGCATAGACTGAAAGGGATCAGACTGCGTCTGCAGGCTGTATAGCTGCTGCTCTTCTCTCCCAACATACGTGGGTGTATGTGCACGTGTGTCTGCACACATGTGCATGTGTGTGTGTATGCAAGCGTGTCTGTGTACGTGTGTGTGTGTGTGTGTGTGTGTGCATGTGTGTGTGTGTGTGTGTGTGTGTGTGTGTGTGTGTGTGTGAAATGCCCCAGTTAAATATACCTGGTGGCTAGAAAGAAACTCAAGCTCAAATGCCCCAGTTAAATATACCTGTTTGCTAGAAAGAAACTCAGGCTCAAACCCTGTACCTTGGGTGCAGGTAGCAAGAGCCAGAATTCCCTACCCACCACCAGTTGTGAAAATAACTATTCAGAATTTTGCCTCATATGTTTGTTCTGTTCTGTTCCTCATGCAATCTGTGGTTTTCTGGATTTTGAATTCACTAAATAATGACAGGCATTTGAATTTCAGACTTCATATTCTTCAGAAAGTACAT
Organism: Protopterus annectens; assembly: GCF_019279795.1. Classification (NCBI taxonomy): domain Eukaryota; kingdom Metazoa; phylum Chordata; order Ceratodontiformes; family Protopteridae; genus Protopterus; species Protopterus annectens. Next base: position 446,439,143 of record NC_056749.1, on the reverse strand, counting down.
GGTAATACAAAACCTTTTTTGTCTAGCAATTTTCTAAGTTTATAAGATCAATATTTGAAATTTGTCCCTATTTTGGGGCTGTATTCCCCCATTATTGGCTTTGCCCAGGTTTTTTTGTGCCAAAAACTTCAAAGCTATGGTGAGAACTGAATACACTGAATATGTTTGGGGGCTACATTCCCCCATTATTGGGTTTGGCCAGGTGTTTTGTGCTAAGAGGGTGAGAGCTATAGTAAGAACTGAATTTACTAAATGATAAGCCATTTAAGTTTCAGGTTTCCTGCCTTTCAAGAAACAGCTGATTTGGCATAGTGGTATGTTTCCCTGACTGTAGTGCACAGGGTCCTAGGTTCAAGACTTGGCAGTGAAATGCATGGTGGTAACACAGCATTTTATTCTAGCAACTTTCCAAGATTATACAAGCAATGTTTAAAATTTGTCCCTGGTTTTTGAGCATTTGTTCCCCCGCCCAATACATTTTGGCTTTTTAAAGATTTGTAGTACTGCAAAGTGTATTTATTTATTTATTTATTTTATTTATTTATTTTATTTTACATTTGTTGACCGGGCTAGTCTAACTGGATATATGTCCATTTTCAGTAGAGGCCCATGGAGATAAGCTCCAAGAACACAATTCTAATAAAAATGTTGGTACAATACATAATTTAACAAATGATAACAGCTCATTCCACAACTATATCACAAACCTATCACATACATATAATAAACCATAAGAACAAAATCACTACAAACATTGGTATTATCTACAAGATAAAATTCTTTTTGTTATCAAGGAAACTGGACTTAGTACAGAGAAGTAGTGGGTAAGCAGTAGCTAGTAATAGAAAGAGAAAGTTAGTCAGGGTTAGCACATGGGCATAACCAGTGTGTTGTAAGGTATAATTTCAGTTTATATTTGAAAGGTGATATTGAGGACAGTGATGCAAGTTCACTGGGAAGTAGGTTCCAGTTTTTCCCAACAGTGTTAGAGATCAGAGGGTCTCCATCCAGGTTGTTGGATTTACTTATGCAAACAAGTAGTTTATTTGAAGAGCATAAGGTATTAAGATTTTTGCAGGGGGTAATGAGGGTAGAAAGTATTGGAGTATTAGTAGGTTGGTAAAGGGTATTGTGGGCAATGGTAAGTTGGTGAGATTTTAGCTGATTTTGTAGCTGAAGCCATCCTAGCTGCTTTAAATTGTAACAGTGGTGGGTTCTAAATGGATTGCCAGTGGCAAATCTGGCAATGTTATTGTAGGAGTTTTCCAGTTTGTTGAGGTTATTTTTTGACAGGTTAGTATAAATGGGTGAGGCACAGAAGAGTGTAGAAATTAGAGGGGTGTGGGCAATAGTTATTCTGGCTGCTGCAGTAAGGAAGGGTTTGATCCTATAGAGGGAGCCCAGTTTTCTATTTACAGTTTTTATTGTGTTGTTAATATGAGTGTCAGCGTTAAGGTTGTTGTCTATTGTTATTCCAAGGAGTTTGGTAGCTGGATCGGGAGATATGAGAGTACCATTATTAGATATGACTGTGAAATCTACTGGTGAGGACTTCCGGGTGAGAGTGAAGAGCAAGAGTTTTGTTTTTTGGGGGTTCAAGAGGAGGCAGCGCTGTGTAAACCATTGTTTTACTGTATTAAACACCTTTTGGGTTAGGGACTGTAGTTCAGATGGAGAAGTGGACGAGAATATTAATGTAGAATCATCTGCGTATTGTATGCAGTTAGCTTGAGGAATTGCTGAGTGAAGGTCGTTAATAAAAATTAAGAATAGAAGAGGTCCTAATATGGAGCCTTGAAGGACACCAAGGGTAATGGGGAGATGGGGAGATAGATTGTTATCCCATAGCACAACCTGCTGTCTATTATCTAAGTAGAACTGGAACCATTTTATTGCCAATGCATCTAATGAAAGGGATTTGAGGATATTTATAAGTATCTGGTGGTTAACCATATCGAATGCTTTTGAAAGATCGTAAAGAGTGCAGAGGAAAGAATGTTGTTATTACAGTTTTTATTAATGCAGTCAGAAAAGGATAAGAGGGCAGTGGTAGTACTGTGGAATGGTCTAAATCCATGATGACATTTAGAAAGTATGATATTTTGGATTAGGTGGTCTAGTAGTTGACTGTGGATACATTTTTCCATTATTTTTGCCAGAGGAAAAAGTAAGGCTATGGGGCAGTAGTTAGAAAATTTGTTAGCGTTACCACCTTTGTGTAGGGGGACAATGTGAGAGATTTTCCAGATAGTTGGGATGTAACCTTCAATTATGGTTCTGTTAATCAGGATGGAAATGGGATATGCTATAGATTTGGCTGCTATTTGCAGATATTCAGCAGGTAGTTGGTCAGCTGAGGGAGTAGATGGTTTAAGTTTTTGGATAAGGGTGAGAATGCGTGATGTTGGGACTGGTTGCAAGTGAAATGGAGGGGGTGGGCTAGTACATGAGATTAGCAAAGTTAAGCTTTTAGGTGCTAGCTGATTGGCAGGAGTTTGAATGGCCTCTGTGAAAAAGATATTGAAGGCATTGGCAATTTGCTTGGGATTCTCATGGTCAGTGCCTTGTGGGTTTTGTGTAATGGAGTGATCTGGGTGAAGAAGTTTGTTAATGCTTGCCCAAAATTTTTGTGGTTTATTTTGGTGAGTTTGCTGGAGTTGTAAGTAAAAGTTTCTTTTATCTGTAAGTATAGCTTATTTTGTGTTATTTCACAGCTGTCTAAATTTTTGTTGTTCTACAGGGTTTTTAGTATCTCGCTATTTAGCCCAGTATTTATTTCTAAGTAGGATTTTTTGCCTGGTTTCTTTTGAAAGCCATGGGGCAGGTTTAGTCCTAATTCTGATAGAACGGGTTGGTGCATGTTGGTCTAGAATGGCTAGGAATTTAGAATTAAAGTATTTTACAGCTTCCTCAAGTGGGAGGTATTTTATGGGAGACTAGTCACATGCCCCAAATTCAGTTTGGAAGAGATCCGGGTTAAAGTTTTTATTGGTCTGAGTTGTGCTGAATGTGGGTGGGAAGGGTATATCAGTCTTATGCCTGATAATATAGGTAAGTGAGTGGTCACTTACTTTGTCAGGGAGGGTCCCTACTTCATATGTTTGGTGATGGTTATTTATGAGTATCCAATCTAAGGTACGTTCTTTTTTATTGGGTTTGTTTATCCTGGTTGGGGAGGTAATGGTTTGAGAAAAAACATATAGGTTAATATGGGTAGTAGGTTGTTCATTGCTACAGCACTTCCAGTCAATATTAGTCACTGAGGACTATAGTTTCTTGTGGGAAGTTTAGTGATAGCCAGCTAAGGATATTTTCCAGGGTGTTGGTGTTATTACCAGGAGGAAGATAAATACAGATGATATATATATATATATATATATATATATATATATATATATATATACATATATATATATGGATTTATGAGTATTAAGCTGAAATGTAGAAATAAGGATTTTGGCATTAATGTCTTGAGGTGGTTTGTAGTCATAAGCAGTAACATGAATCCCTGCTTTGTACAGAATAGCTACACCCCCCCTCCCTTCTTGGCTATACGATCTTGTCTTAAGATATTATATCCAGGTGGGATGACTTCATTGTCTTGAGTTACAGCTTTTAACCAAGTTTCTGTCAGACATAGGATATCAAATGAGTGTACATCCAAGAGAGCATGGAGGTGAGCAACTTTGTTATTTGTGCTACGTATATTGAGATGTGCTATAAAGAGTGAGTTGGGAGGTTTGGTATGGGTTTGTTTACTAGATGGATTAGGGCTATTGGTTGGGTGGTAAAAGTTTTCCTTGGGCCTCGGTTTGGATGAATGTCTCCATCTATTAATGAGTGGATGTGTAATCCACATCTAGGATTTGGGAGTTTACAGTACTGGTTTAGAGACTTCTTAGTTTTTAGATAGTTATACCTAATGTGGGCTAATCTATGATATTTTGCTAGTAGGTAGCTGGGTCTAGATGTTATGTTTATGTGGTTTAGGGAGACAATAGATGGTATGGCTGTATGCTTAGAGGGGTAGTGCAATTGTGGGCATGATGGGTATTCATAGGAGGTTAAAAGGTAGGCTGCTGTTAGAGAAGGTAGACGTATGACAAAGAGTAGCAGCTTTAAATGTCCTGGGGTAGGTAGTTTAGACATTGGGATAACTTAGTTGTAAGGTGCAAAGTAGGAGGTAAGGAACTGTAATAAGAATGGTTAGTGAAAAGTGGAGGCCATGGTGGGAGAGATAGGGATTGGTTAGAAAAGGTTGGAATATGTTAGGAACCTTATGGAGTTGTTACTAGTGACTGGTACAAGGGGAAAAGAGTGTGTTACCTTGTGATTAGTTAAAAAGGGAAGAGGGTATGGTTACGTAGTATATGACTAGGAGCATTGGGGGTGGGTTGGAATTGGGGGTAGGGTAGGGGAGCAGAATGAGCCCTCAGGGCGAACGGAGCAGGTACAGACAAGTAGAGGAGCAGCTCAGGAAGAACAATCATTAAAATGCTGACTACTGAAGGTAAGATAGGTGTGGGTAAATACAGAGATACGTAATATAATGGCAGAGATTATGAGAGGATAGCTGGGTAATGACACTAAAAGTAAAAGGATAAGGTAGGATAACTTTAAGAGCAAGTAAAGTACATCAGAGATGTAATGTAATGATACTATAAGATAGTGGGATAGGCGTAAGGCAAGTAGGACTGGATAAGGGTGCCACCTAGTGGACATAAATAATATTACAATGGTAGTTCTTTATGGGAGCTTGCTGGTCTAGGACTAAGGAAGGTGATATTAGCAGTTAGAAGGAGGTTACAATAAAGGAATAGAAAGGAATTCTGGTTACAGGGTTGATAGGGGGTATGGCTGCTGGCTGTACTGGCTGAGAAGCGTGCTTTAAAACCCCAGAAGCAATAGTTAGAAATATAAAGTTTACTGCCAGTTTTTAGGACAACACATACTTTCTTGCTTCCTTTCATGAGAGGATACTGGGAATAAAAGGCAGTATGAGGAGACAGCAGATATTTTGGAAAGGGTCCTTTGTCACCATGCAGGCAGATTCCTATATACTACTGCAGGATCAACAAGTTGGAGAGCAGGATACTTTGGGAGAGAGAGAGATACAAATGTGGTGGAGAGAAAAACAATTGGTCCTTAGTGAATTAGTTCTAGCAGTGTATCTTTAAGCAGTTAAGAAAAGCATATAACTATTGCCACAGGAATACTATAGGCTATTACAAGCTAGTAAGTCCTTGTCTGAGTTAGATAGGTACCTATATATAATCCATACACTGCATGAAGGCTCAAGAAGACTAAACACCACAAGTATACATTAAGCTAATAACTGTGTAGGTAATACATTGGTGCTACTGGAATGCCATTATTCAGAAAAGTAATATAACAAATGTACATCTTTCAGGAACAGATATACTAGGTTTGATTCAGGCTAGGTAGTAGGCACAACTAGACTGCACAGATATGTCTGGTTCATAGAATAGTTTACAGCAGTACAGGACTCTACACTACTACATTAGGGTAAATAAGCACATTGCCTGATAATGTGCACCAATGTTAGAACACTGAACAAGCATTTAATTTCATAGAGTCTTTTAGTTAACAGGGATGGCTACTTGCTTTTGTTGCCCACAGACAGCGCTCTTAATGTAAGCAGTACACTTGTCGACTCAATGTTTAGTCAGATCAAAATGATATAAGGAGAGTTTATAGTGGCAGTTCTCTGCTAACAGGTCAGCATAGAAAGGCATTTAATGTCGTTAATAACGTAAAGATTCATCACAACGTACCATACATTACCAGGAATCTTAATTATAAGTAAAATAGGTTCTGCGCAGCTTAATAATCACAAGAGTTACAGAACCTCTTGGCTCACTTGCCGTTTGTTTGCAAGAAAAGCTGATTACGCTAGCATTTAACCACTGAGCGCTCGCTAGCCAATGAAGGAAGCCTACAGCAGCTCCACTTGGGTAATGCAAGTACAATTAATTACAATTGAGAAATGCAGCTGAGTGTTGAGTGGATTTTACAAAGAGCTGAGCGCTTCAGGGGAAGAGAAGTTTAGTGCTGCTTATGTTGAGTCTGCTTTCATTGTTAATAGCACAACAGGTAGTGTACTTGCTTTTGATGCAGAAAGCTGTGGGTTCTACTCCCACAGTATGTAGATTCATTGGTGATACTGTACTGTGTTGTACTTTTACAGGGGGTGGATACTGCAGTCCTGAGAATGTCCTCTTTTGAGGAGTTACCTAGTAACTATGAACCTGTTATCAGTTTGCCATCCATTCCCTATTGTAATATTATTAGCTTATCATTTTTTTTAATGCAACATAGGCAATTTATTCTTCAAGAGCAACAGGCACTTTATTTGTAGATGAAACAATGAAATATAAAGTTGTTTGCTAGCAGCAACCTTTTCATTAGTTACAGATCTCTTTAATGTAAAATTATTTAGCTGAATTTTACTTCTGCAAAGATTGGGTATACTTACTGATACTAGTGGAATGTAGAAGTTTGAGTAGACTTTTATGATGGAAATGTCCTGAATTCTGCAGTTTAGTCATTATTGTTGCATGCATTTTCTTTCATTGTTTACTGGAAAAATGTTCAAAACAATAAATTTAAAATACCCTCTAACAACTGTATTGCATTATTCAAGGAATATAATTTAAGACAATTAGGAAGGTGTATCAAAGAACACATGTGTGTTTCATGTGCAAGGGGCCTATGATTTGAAAACAGCCCAAAGTTAATCAGTATCTGCCACTGGTCAGATGTATTTTATTTGAATGTGGGTTTCAATGCTGTTTCAATGGATTTGAGTTTCAAGGGCAGAAAAGTTTTAATGCTAAGTCTATTTTCATTGTGAGACTGCATTGCTTTGTTTAGCAGATGTCTATTAGTGTTTGTGCTGTAAAATGTAAAATAAAATTTTTAAATGGAATCCAAATCATTATAGAAGTAAAGCAGTATGCATATTACAGTGTTTATGGTAAATGGGAGAAATAGCCAAATAATGGAACATTGGAATGGCTGCAGGGGGGAGGCCCCATTCGACCATGATTTTGAGAGGGGGGAGGGTGTCAAGCTCAAAGACAGCCCCGGCTGAACTATACCTCTCAACTATCCAGATTTTCACAAAATTAATGGATTTTTGCTTCTTATTTTTGGTTTGTTCCTCATAAAATGTGTGGGTTTCTAGCAAATCATTTAGGAATGAAGTGACAAAATAATGACAGACATTGAGTTTCAGATGTCATACCCTTCTGAAAAATGCATGCTAAAGCAAGACCTGTTATTCTATCAACTAAGTTTATACAAGAGAAATTTTAGTACTGTTTGTATGTTCCCCAAATATATTTGGCCTTTGTCCAGATTTCCTGCATTAAGAGGTTGAGAGGTACATGCAAATAAATCGCTTTATAGACCTAGATATATCCAAACCTCTCAACTATCCCCGATTTTGGCTAAAAAATGTTGCTCTCCCCCGAATAATCCCTCTGCAAAAATGACAATTTTGTAAGAAAATCTGGAGAGTTTACAATTAATAAGTAATTGTAATGATCAGAGATGTAGATTACTTTTATTTCAGAAATGCATGTAGATTCTCTTATTTTGTCAGCTGCTCAAGTTAACAGTACTAATATTAAAAAAAAAAAATGTCCCTTCTTTGACAGGTTCCCAGCTGTCTTGTATTGGTTATTTTATATTTTTGCATCACATTTTTGGTCCATTTTTTAAAAAATTGTGGTTTTCTGGCAAATTAGTGGTAAATCTTTAAGGATTGAAGTTAGAAAATAATGACAAACATTTGAGTTTCAGATTTCATATCCTTCAGAAAATCCATACTAATGCAAGACCTACTATTCTATTATCTTTCTAAGTTTATAAGAGCAATATTTAAAAATTGTCCTTATTTTTGGGCCTTTGTCCCACTTCTGTTCATAGGTAGGTACTAAGCTATCTGCCCGAGGACATTTATAAGCCTAGCCAGAGTTTGTCAGCTTTCACTGCCCCATTGATTAATTAACTGAGCCTTTGTTAAGAAGAGCCAATGAAGTGATCCCAGGGGTGTATTTTCTGTTACCCATCCACTTGTCAAGGTTTCTCTTGAAGAGTGTTAGTGAGGGGCTCTGCCTAATGTAGTTAGGAATTTTGTTCCAAAGCATGGGGAGTCTCTGTGACAGGAATCTATCCCTCCAGCATGTTCTATTTATTGTTGTGGTGAGGTTTAGCTCACTAGAGCAAGTGGCTCGCAGTGACTTGGATTTCTTTAGGTGGAGCACGTCCATCAATTCTGAGTTAAACACGGCTTTGTAAGTCAGGCAGAGATCACCTCTGAGTAAGCGATATGCCACTGAGTACAGCCGGAGTTTTTCCATTTGGGCTGCATAGGACATATGTTTGAGGCCAGTAATCTTCTTGGCAAGTTACTTTTGTGGTCTTTCCAGCTGTTGGAAGTGTCTTGTGAAGTACATCCCAAATGGGGCATTATACTTTATGATGGGTCCGATGAGTGACGAGTCTTTATTTCTAGATGTGAACCCTTTAGTAATTAGATGGGCTACATAGAAGGATTTCCTAACTACTTTGGCATATGATTGTCAAAGGAGAGATTACTATCTACCTGTGTCCCTAGATCTCTTATTACCTCTTCTGTATTAAGGGGGCTGCCACCTATGTGGTAATTCATGGGTGTTTTGTGTTTCCCAAATGGGATGACTATGCATTTTTTAGCATTTAGCTTGAGACCATGACTTTGACAGCAGGTGTCCGTCTCAGTAAGGCCCTTTTGGAGAATGTTTGTGTCAGCCGGAGAGTCAATTATGGCTCCCAGTTTGCAGTCATCGGCGAACTTGGTTAGCCATAGTCCTCCTGTGTTTGCCTGTACTTCTGAGAAGTATATGCCTAACAGTAGGGGTCCCAGGACAGTGCCTTGTGGGACACCACTTGTGACTGGTTTAGAGTCGGACCTGGAGCCCGCTATTTTTATAGTGTGAGTTCTGTCTGTAAGCCAGTTGGCAACCTATCTCATGACATAGGGATTTATGTTCAGGCTGGTGAGTTTTTCTATAATTCCTGAGTGGGGAATGGTGTCAAAACCCTTGGCAAGGTCAAGGTAGGCTGTGTGAACCACCTTCCCCTCATCCATGGCCTTGGTGACTGTCTCAAAGAAGTCAACCAGGTATAGTAGGCATGATCTGCCCTTAATAAAGCTGAACTGGGTCGGGTCAAGTGTTTGGAGGTTCCCAATGTCTTTGTTAATGAGTTCCACGATGATGCACTCCATGGCCTTGCAGACCAGGCTAGTCAGGCTTATGGGGTGATAGCTACCAGGGTCAGTTGTGGCCCCTCCTTTGTGAAGTGGAATAACCGTTGCTGTGCACCATTCTATGGGCATGTAGGCTGTGGAGAGGCTGAGGTTGAACAGTGTGTTTAGGTGGGGGGTTAGTTCATTCTGTAATTTGTGCAAGACACAGCCTGGGACACTATCTGGCCCCATTGATGCTGTGCTTTTGGCTTTTGAAAGGGCTGTTTTCACCTGTGTGTCTGTGATTTCTGGGACACTACACTTTTCTGGTATTGTTGTGAGCCCTTTTGGGGGTGATGTTTGCACTGAATCTATCTGCCAGGATGTTGGCAATATCAGTAGGTTGTGTATTTTGTGCTATTTTGCACTAGCTCAGAGCATATCTGCAAGTTGCCACTTAGATTCTTGACATAACTAAAGAAGGCTTTGTGGTTATCTTTCGAATCCTTGGCTATTTTTCTTTCAAAGTTAGCCTTGGATGATTTTATGAGGGACCTTAGTTTCTTACTGATACTGATCAGGGATGTCTTTCCTTCCTGGGATTTGCTTTTTTTCTGAACTAGTTTCCTCCTTCTATTGTACAGCCTGTTTATGGCAGGGGTCCACCAGACTGGTATCCTTCTCTTAGGGGAGTGAGTTTTGGTTTTGCTAGGGATGGCACGATCCATGCATCCCTGTAGGTTCTCATAGAGTGCATTTTTAAAGGTTCCTGCATCTTGGACACTGTTATCCTTTAGCGTGGGGGCTGTGAAATTTATCACCTCTGTCTTAAGTAAGGTGAAGTCTGCTATAGAAATGTTTTCACTGTGGTTTCCTTGGTTGGGGGTGGTGGTGTGGTGTGGACATCCAGAGTGATTAGTTTATGGTCTGATCTAACTAGTGACAGGTTGACCTCCAGTGCTGAACACCTGTCATCCATGTTGGTGATGACCAGGTCCAATATGTTTTCACCTCTGGTAGGGGAGTTTACCAGCTGATCCAGGGCATTTAAGTTGATAAATTCCTGAAAGTGCTGGACCTGGGAGTCTGTACTTGAGTCATTTTCCCAGTTAACGGTTGGGTAATTGAAATTGCCCAATATCAGGGTGTTCGGTAGAACCTTCATGTTTTCAAGTGTCTCTAAAAAGGCAGACTGGTGGTCCAGGGTCATGGAGGGTGATCTATAGCAGACCACAATTTGCATTGCAGATTTGCCCGATGTTACTTGCACATGAATGATCTCAGAGGTATCATGCTGCGCCACTAACCTGGAAGTGTAGGTATCCTTGATGAATATGGATACACCCTGTCCTTTTGTGTTTTGGTCCATGTTCTGTGGCTGAAATGTGTGGTATGAGTTGTAGCCCAGTAGTGCTGGGTGCTCTGTTGAGCCTTGAACCAGGTTTCAGTTACTGCACAGATGTCAACATTCTCCATACTGAGGAGTGCTTCGAGCGCGTGAATTTTGAGATTTAAACTCTTGGCGTTGAGTAGAATAACCCTCATTTTTTTATTTGTGATGTTTACAGAGGTGGGTTTGACTTTTGAGCCTTGCCTAAAAAAGGCACTATGGGGGCAGCAAGAGCCTTGGCCAGTATTCGAAAGCCTAGGGGTGACAGGTGCAAGCCATCTCTTGTAAAGCAATGAGGCTTGTTGAGCATGTCATCCCAGGCTGACAGACACTGGGTCCCCTTTGAATGACACCAGAAGCTTAGCCAACTGTTGAAATTGATCATTTTTTCTTTACACTGTGGAATCATTCTTGGTGAGAGCAGGATGCTACTCAGGGTCAGGGTCATACCCACCTGGGCTACATGATCAGAGAGCTGTTCCATGTCTCTTTTCATGTAGTCCAAGGAGGTACGTCTCAGGTCATTCATACCAACATGAACAATGACAGAGTCATATTTGTACTTGTTCGGGAGTGACCTGAGTGCTTGTGTTTATGGCTTTTTCCAGATCTCTTGCTCTGAGGTTGAGAAGTATGACAAATGTGTCAGGGGCCATCACTGTTAGCCAGAGACATTTCAAATTGTGACATACTTGTTGCACCTCACTCCCCCATGTAGTGACTCTGGATGAGTCCAAGCAAGGCTAGGACTAGTTATGCAGTTTAAGTGTGCAGAGTATCCTCCCATCCAAGGTAGACACAAGTACTACAACGGCTTTTCATCTGTCCTTGATTTTGCAGAATGTTCTGGTTTTCTGTCATATTTTTATACTGTTGATTTATGCTTCTTATTATTCAGAAAATGCATGTTGTTGCAGTGCCTGTTGCTCTGTGTTTAAGTAGCAATGTTTTAATGACCAGTTAAGCTTGTCTGAGATTGTAAGATGCAAGTAAGCTTTAATAAGCATAGTGTTAAAGAATTACCAACATCGAATGCCTTTTTGTTGTTGTTGCCATGCAGAAAATATTTACATAATTAAATAACGTATAGGCCTTAAGTATTGAAATGCATATGGCAGTATGTGTTATAAATGAAGGGATTACAGTATTTTCAGAAGCTCATTACATTTGTTGGAGACTTGCAGTCATCTTTGCAGGCTTTACCCGTAAACTAAACAGAATGCCAATCTATCATGTGTGGTCTATAACTGTGCAGTAATCCTTTAAGCAATTTATCTTAAGCTTGTTTCGTGTTTGCTGTTCATTATTTACTTTGATCATATTTTCCTCATGAAACAAATAGATAGCTGTTGTTAGGTATCAGATCTTTTTTGGATAAGAAACATTTTTACAAGTGGGGGTATCACAGAGATTGCTACTTTCATCATGTTACTTCATACATTTATAAAGCAGAATATAAATTAATTAGAACTGCAGTGCAATAAGTGGTTTGAGTGATGTTTGCTTTTTTATACTTCATTTTGACTGGCATTCCAGTAATGCATTTAAAAAGTAATTTATTTTTTCATGCTCACAACCTTTTTTTCCATCTAGATATTAAGTAAGCTGTCATGTAGCCAATGCATTGAAATATTTTTTCTTCTACACTTCAATTTGTCTTGATGGGACTCTCATAATGATCGTTTGGCACCCAGGGCAGTGTATTTAATTAAAGTCCCATTTTTTGTGGTTTTGAGCATAGCTCCGCCTCCTTCCCATTGGCCCCACCCATTCAGCTGTCTCCTGCAGCTCCCCTTTGATTTGAAGTCACCAGTCACTACTGGAAATATAAATCAAAATGTGTGAAGAAGAAACCAAAGAAAACAAGAAAAAAATATAAAAAAGTATTTACAGAAGTGTCTACTATAGACAATAATATGTTTAATAATTCTAATAAGTTAACAAAGTACTGTATATAAAAAACTCCAGTTATTTATTTAGTAGAACTTTTAGATTGTTATACATATTATATGAATAAGTGATTCTGGTAGTTCTTGTCCAGATGGTAATGAGTTCCAATTCACAAATGTCTGTTGTAATGCTGATTAATTCATTAAACAAGGGGTTAGAATAATTTTTCCCGTATTTTGTAATAACTTTTATAGAGGTTAATAGGATGTTCCATAAGCATAGATATTTTAATCTCAAGACACATTCAGATATTAAAGAATTAAATAGAATTAAGGATTTGTTAAAAGTAAATCTGTCTGTAAATATACCCTGCAAGAAAAAATGTATATTGTCCCAGAATGGTTTAATCTTAACACAATCAAAAAACATATGTTTCCAATCTGCTGTAACCACTAGTTTACATATCCAACAAGCCATATTTTTCTTAAACATTAATTCTATTCTTTGAGGTGTAAAGAAAGATCTATGGATAAATCTCCAAGAGAACAATCTCCATTCGAGTGAAGAGGTTGTTTGTTTTGATAACAAAAAAAATAATCTTTTCCCCTCATCATTTGGTGACCTATTATTAATTAATCTAAAATAGTTCCAGCAACTGTCTTTATCATAGTCTATTTCTTTTTTAATCATTTTATATAATTTAGATAAAATACTTTTCTCAATTGTATGCTGTTGTGTCCAAAAGGATAAAAATTCAATTAATTTAGGTACATATTTTCTTATAGGTTGTTTGCATTAATTCAAGCTTACATTCAAGGAATTGTATGTAACCACATATCTTTGTCCATATCAAATTTATTGAATATGTAGTTTACTGTATATAACTTTCTTTATCTATTAATTTAAACCAATATGTTAAATTATTTTCTTTAAAAGTAGACATTACTTGTAGGTTAAAAGTGGCAATATTATTGTGAGTATAAGCAATTGGAAAGATGAGAAAAAAACATTATTTATACTTTGGGTTTTTATAAATTAAACTTCTCAATGTAAGCATTAGAGTGCACAGATAGGTAGAATTTAGTGTTGTATTGCAATTATTTGAAAAATATTGCTTGAAGAACCAAAGTAAAATATTATTTGGAATTGAATTATAATTTAGATCTTTAAAGTAACACATTTCTAATACAATGTTTTCTTGTAGTTCTTTCCATCTGGCAATATAATGTTCATTTAACCAGTAGGTTAGTGTCATACTGATTGAGGCTACTGGATATATCTCTGTTAAACCAATACCAGCAAATGAGCAATCTCTAGTATGATGAATTAAGGCTAATCTAGGCTTTTGAGGATACCAAAGACATTTTTTGTATTAAAGAATTAAATTGTTTAATACAATTTTTGATGGATGTAAAGATAATGACTGAATGATATATAGTATTTTTGGTATGATAATCATTTTTATTGCAAAAAACGTCTCTTCCATACAGAAGATATATTTGTTCCAGTTATTTTTAAGATTTTTTTATTGAAGTTAGTCTATTATTATAATTGAGTGTTAGTATATCATTAATATTGTAAGTAATAATCATTACTATATATATTTTTTTCTAGTACTATGAATTTAGTAACCGCTTCATTAATAGTCTTAGTGTTAATATTTATGGATAATTTTTTTGTTTTACTATCATTAACATTAAGGCCAGATTTCTTTTGAAAAATTTCCATTGCTTTAAAGACAGCTGGAAGTGAACTATTACATCCATTTAGTGTCAACAGAATGTCATCCGCAAACATTTGAATTTTAAATATAGAATCTTATCCATCTGAATACCCGTAATGTGTTTCATCATATAAGATTAGCAAGTGTTTCTATGACTGAAGTAAAAAGCAAAGGATTGAAGGGACATCCTTGTTTGGTTCCTTTAGGAAGTCTAACTGATTCTTAAGTATGTAAAGAAACTGTTGCAAAATAGAGTAAAATCCCATGATTGGAGGAACTCCCTGGTCAGTCTCAGTAAGAAGGTGAGATCCCTCATAAAATCTTCAAAAGCTAGTTATGAAAACAAAATCACCACTGATTCTAAAGACAACCACATAGCATTCTATAGCTATGTCAGGAATATCAATGGCAACACTCAGATCTGCTCTGAGTTACGGCACAATGGCACTAAATATACAAAACCAGCTGATATTGCCAGCATCCTGGCAGATAGGTTCAGTACTAACTTTACTCCCCTTTCACCCCCTAAAGGGCCCATCTCTATACTGGTAGAATGCAAAGTTCCTGTAATCATGGCTGCACAGGTAAAAACCTCACTTTCCAAAGCCAAGAACACAGCATCTATGGGACCTGACAACATCCCAGGCTGCATTCTACACAAACTATAGAATGAACTGGCACCCCACTTAAGTGCCATGTTCAATCATAGTGTCACCTCAGGCTTTGTGCCCACTGAATGGCACACTGCAACAGTTATCCCACTCCCCAAAGGGGGAGCCATGACAGACCCCGGGATCTACCGCCCCATTAGCCTGATGAGCCTGGTCTGCAAGGCCATGGAACATATCATCATGGAATTCATAAACAAAGACATTGGTAATCTCCAAACTCTGGACCCCACAGAGTTCTGGTTTGTAAAAGGCAGATCATGTCTCCTAAACTAGATAGACTTCTTTGAAGCAGTCACCAAAGCCATAGATGAGGGTAAGGTGGTTCACACAGCCTATCTAGATCTTGCCAAGGCTTTTGACACCATCCTCCACTCTGGAACTATAGATAAACTCACTAAACTAGGTATAAATCCCTATGTCACAAGATGGGTTGCCAACTGGCTTACTGTTAGAACCCACACTGTGAAAGTAGCAGACTCCTAATCCAACTTCAGACCAGTGACAAGTGGAGTACCACAGGGTTCAGTCCTGGGTCCTCTCCTGTTTGGTATCTACTTCTCTGAAGCACAGGCTAACACAGAAGGTCTTTGGCTAACTAAGTCTGCAGATGACTGCAAACTAGGAGCCATAATCGAAACTCCTAACGATATGGACATCCTACAAAAGGGCCTCACTGAGACAGATGCCTAGTGTCAAAGCCATGGCCTCAAGCTCAATGCCAAAAAGTGCAATGTCATCCCTTTGGTAAAAACTCTGTACCCATGAACTACCACACAGGTGGTAGTCTACTTAACACTGAAAGTGTGATAAGAGACCTTGAGACACAGCTGGACAGTAGTCTCTCCTTTGATAATCACATCACCACAGTGGTCAGGAAATCCTACTATGTGGCACACCTCATCACAAAGGGTTTCTCATCCAGAAAAAAGAGGTCATTGTTCCCCTCTGCTCATCACTCATTAGACCCATTATAGAGTACAATGCCCCTTTTGGTATGTACCTCACAAGACATCTACAACAACTGGAAAGGCTGCAGAAATACCTCACAAAGAGGATTACTGGCCTCAAACAGATGCCCTATGCAGACTGTCTCAAAAAACTCCAGCTTTACTCCATCGCATATCGCCTACTCAAGAAGCGATTGCTGCCTAACATACAAAGCTATGTCAAACCTAGAGCTGTTGGACATGCTCCACTTAAAGAAATCCCTATCTCTCCAAGCTACACACTCTAGGGACCTAAACCTTGTCACCACAATAAACAGAACATGCTGGAGAGATAGATTCCTGTCCCAGAAATGTCCCATACTCTGGAACAGACTATCTATGTCAAACAGAGCTCCTCATTAGCACTCTTCAGGAAAAATTGTGATGATTGGATGGGAAATAGGAAATTCACCCCGGGATCACTTCTGTGGCTCTGCTTGACAGGGGCACAGGAAAATAATTTTCTTGGGTGGCAAAAGCCAGGGTACCTTTTTGGCTTGGCTTATATAGGTCCTAGGGCCAATAGTCTAGTACCTACCTATGAACCTATAAACCTATTTTAACATATGCGTGGGAATTTTCATAAATAAGATTAATGAGATGAATGAAACTGCTTGAGAAATTACTTTTCTTCAGAACTAGAGAGAGAGGGATAATTCCAGTTAACATAGTCAAAAGCATTATCTATATATAAACTTATTAATGCTATTTTTCCTTTGTTTCTGTTACATAATCAATTATTGTCAAAATACTTTTAATGTTATCATTTGAATTCCTATTTAATATGAATTCAATTTGGTCACTACTAATCACAGATGCTAGGAATTGTTTTATTCTATTGGCATGTATAACCATAAATAATTTTTAGTCTGTGTTTAATAAAGATATTGGTCTATAAGAAGAGTATTTAACAGGATCTTTGCCTGTTTTAAGAACTGCCAAAATGAGGGGATACTTCCAAGATGGAGGAATATTAACTAATTCCTTAACAAATGCAAATACATTCAGTAGGATAGAAGTGGTTTCTTTTGGCATTCATTTATAAAGTTCAGGTATGATAATATCAGGAGCTTTATTAGGTCTTTATTGATATGGGTTTTAAGATCAGCGAGAGTACTAGGTTTATCTATGATTTTAATCTGTTAGCGGTAGCGTTGTCGCCTCACAGTAAGACGTCCTGTTCGATTCTCAGCTAAAGCGTCTTCTGTGTGGAGACATGCGTGAATGGGTGTACCTTCATTGAAGGTTGTGCGTCAGGGCTGGCAACTAAGCACGCAAAAATCTACTGCCAATCATTAGCGGACCGGAGTTCCGCTGTAGTGACCCCTGACCGGGAAAAGCCGAAAGACACAACATTCAGTCAATTTATTCTTGGTACATTGCCTTATAAATGCTTTAGTTTCCTCCTGAGAATCTACTAATGTGCTATTTTTATTAATAGTTTCTAAATGATTTCTAAACTCTTTCAGAATGTCTTCAACTTCAGTTACCTTATTTTGGTCTTGTTAGAATGTATTTCATTAATATGATTACTTTAGTTTAAGATTTTTTTTCTATTAGCAGTAGTATGCATAGATTTAGGATTAACTGTGAAGTTTATCTTAAACCTTTCCAAATTAATTTTAAACTTGTGATTTAAAATCTCTAAATATTTATTATTCAGGGTATTAATTTCTTCTATGTTAGTCTTTGTCTTTTGACTTTAGAGTTTTAACTTTTCTGTTTTGTCTTGCAAATCTGTTTGTTTGTCCCATGACTCTGTTTATGACTATAACAAGTCATAAATCTACCATGTAATTCATTTTTACAAAGGTCTGTATTTCTTTTATAAAAAAAAAAAATCTTTAAATTCTTTCAGACCAGTTATATAAGCAGGAATACATCTATTAGTTATATTAGTTCCAATTTTTAATGTTAGCTCAAAAGTTATAGCATTATGGTCTAAAAGTGGGCATTAAACTACTTTAACCATACCTAATCAATCTTGTAGTTCACTACAAATATAAACTATGTCAATTCTAGCTTGAGTTCCATGTCTGTTTGAATAGTAAGTGAAGAAAACTGAGTCTGTATCTGAAAATTTGCTTATATCTATAATATGAAGTATGTCTATAAATTTTAAGAACTCTTTTGCTGAGGCCAATATTTTTTTCTTTGTAGAATTAGTTTCTTCAGCTTTCAATATACAGTAGAAATCTCCTGCCAGTATAATGTTACCTTTTCAGATATGGACTATTTGATTTAATTGATTCTTGACTGTATTAGTACCTATTCCTCAGATCCAATATACATTAATGAAGGTATATATTAGACTTTAAATTTCTATGGTTACTGAGTAAAACATTCTCTTATCATCATTATGTGATCCAATAAGTTTAGGTATACATCGAGTACTTTTCCATAAAATACCTACCGCCCATCTTTTTCTGAGTATAATGAGGACTAACTAATACTGAACATGTCTTAGTATTAAGTCTGTCTAGATCAGAATGTAATAAACGTGTCTCCTGCAAAAATATAAGCTGTAAGTTAAACAATTTTAAATATCTGTTCAAATTCCCTCTCTTACTACCATTGTTAAGACTATTAATATTAATAGAAATACATTTATTAGTCGACATGTGAAATGTTTAACTTGGATATCAAACATATTTTCATGATTTCAAAGTAATAATAGTAATATTATACCATTTTAGAAACCAGAAACTGGATATTGGAACTCATATAGTTATTAAATTTTAAACTGCTGACTGCATACATGTTAATTTCAATAGTAGACACCCCAAAAATATAAAACATTTCCCATGTTATTGAACATAAAATTTTAAAAGCCCTCAGATCCCTCATGGAGTCTAAAACTTCTAGTTTTAGTATATATGTAGATTACCCAAACACTTCCATTCATCCTACTGAGAGAATGCACTCCTACCCTATTACTAATATAATGTTAAATGTCAAATACATCAAAAAAAGGAATAAAACATTCCAGTCTTCATAGGTTCATAAGTTCATACTAGGTTATCTGCCCTGGGGCATTTATAAGCCTAGCCCGAGTGTGTTTGGCTTTCACCACCCTTAGATTTGAGTTTGCTGTGCCCTTTTTTAAGGTTAGTTTACTGTGTCTAGTAGTGACACAGAAGTAATCCCCGGGGTAAACCTACGATCTCCCATCCACTCATCAAGATTCCTCTTGAAGAAAGTCAGTGAGGTGCTCTGCCTAACATGGACCGGGATTCTATTCCAAAGTGAAGGGAGCCTTTGGGTTATGAATCTGTCCCTCCAGCAAGTTCTATTTATTTTTGTGCTGAGGTTCAAGTCCCTCGAGGGCGTGGTTCTAAGGGATTTAGATTTTCTGAGGTGGAGCATGTCCATTAATTTTGGGTTGGACATAGCTTTGTATGTCAGGCATAGATCGCCTCGAAGTAGGCGGTATGCAACTGAGTAAAGCTGGAGTTTCTTTAACCTGGCAGCATATGGCATCTGTTCGAGTCCCATGATCCTCTTTGTGAGGTACGTTTGAGGTCTTTCTAGCTGATGCAGGTGTCGGGTAAGGTACATCCCAAAAGAGGCATTGTATTCTATGATGGGCCTGATGAGGGATGAATAAAGGGGCACTATTACCTCCCTTGATCTAGATGTGAATCCTTTCATGATAAGGTGGGCTATGTAGAAGGTCTTTCTAACCACTTTGGCAATGTGGTTGTCAAAGGAGAGATTGCTATCAACTTGGGTTCCCAGATCCCTAATTACTTCTTCTGTATTTAATGGGTTTCCACCTATGTGGTAATTGGTGGGCACTTTGTTTTTGCCAAAGGGTATGACTATACACTTCTTGGCATTTAGCTTTAGACCATGGCTCTGGCACCAGTTATCTGTCTCTGTGAGACCTTTTTGAAGGATGTTCGTGTCAGCTGGAGAGTCAATTATGGCACCCAGTTTGCAGTCATCTGCGAACTTGGTCAGCCATAGTCCTCCCGTGCTGGCCTGTACCTTGGAAAAGTATATGCCGAACAAGAGAGGTCCCAGGACCGAGCCTTATGGGGCACCACTTGTAACCGGTTTCGAGTCTGACATGACTCCGGCAAGTCTGACTCTGTGGGTTCTGTCTTTGAGCCAGTTAGCAACCCATCTTGTGACATAGGAGTTTATGTTTAAGCTGGATAGCTTATCTATGATGCCCGAGTGGGGTATTGTGTCAAATACCTTTGCGAGGTCCAGATAGGCTATGTGGACTACCTTCCCTTCATCTATGGCCTTGGTGACTGTTTCGAAGAAGTCGACCAGGTTCAAGAGGCAGGATCTGCCCTTGACAAAGCCGAACTGAGTAGGATCCAATGTCTGTAGGTCCCCAATGTCTTTGTTTATGAGTTCCATGATGATCCCCTCCATGGCCTTGCAGATAAGGCTAGTCAGGCTTATGGGGCGATAGTTACCAGGGTCTGTTGAGGCACCACCTTTGTGGAGCGGGACCACTGTTGCTGTACACCATTCTTTGGGTACATATCCCGTAGTGAGGCTGAGATTGTACAGCAGTTTTACGTGAGGGTTTAGTTCTTCTTGGAGTTCATGTAGGACGCAACCCAGGACACCGTTTGGTCCCATTGAAGCAGTGTTTTTTGCCTTGGAGAGGGCGGCCTTCACCTGAGCATCTGAGATGTTAGGGAGGCTGCACTCTACTGGGATAGATATTTGCTCTTTAGGGAGGAAGGGGGAGAAGTTTGCACTGAACCTGTCTGCCAGGATGTTGGCAATGTCTGTGGGTTCAGTGTATTTTTTGTCATTTAGAATCAACTCTGAGCATATCTGGGAGTTGCATCCCAGGTTCCTAACATAGCTAAAGAAAGCCTTGTGATTGTCTTTAGTGTCATGTGCAATTTTCCTCTCGAAGCTGGCCTTGGAGGATTTTATGAGGGATCGTAATTTTTTGCTAGTACTGATCAGAGATGCCTTCCCTTTTAGGGATTTTGCTCTATCATGTAGTAGCTTCCTTCTTCTGTTGTACAACTTATTTATGGCTGGGGTCCACCAGACTGGATGCCTGCCTTTGGACTCTTGGGTCTTGGTTTTGTTTGGGATAGCATGATCCATGCATTCCTGGAGGTGTCCATAGAATGTGTTTATATAGGATTCTGTGGTTTGGGCCATAGTTTCCACTGGCCCTTGGGCCTTGAAGGATTCCACCTCAGATTTGAGAAGTGTGAAGTTCGCTTTTGAGAAGTTTTTCACTGTCGTTTTCTGGGCTGGGGGTGGGGTCGGGTTGTGGATATCCAGTGAAATTCATTTATGGTCTGATCTTACCAATGAGGGGAATACTTCTGGTGTGGAGCATAGGGTCTCCATGTTGGTGATGATCAGGTCAAGTATGCTTTCCCCTCTTGTGGGAGTTTTTACTACTTGTTCCATAGCATTTGAGTTTGTAAATTCCAGGAACCTTTGGGCTAGGGTGTTGGGGCTTGAGTAATGCTCCCAGTCAATGTTTGGGTAGTTGAAGTCACCCAATATAATGGTGTTTGGAGAGATCTTTATGTTATCCAATGTTTTCAGGAAAGCCGAGTGGGATTCCTGATTTTGAGACAGTGGTCTGTAGCATGCTATAAACTGAAAGGCAGTTTTGCCCACTGTTAGTTGCACATGGATGGTTTCTGATGCTTCATGCAATGCCACTAACCTGGAGATGTGGGTATCCTTGATAAATATGGATACTCCCCCTCCTTTTGTGGTTTGGTCCGAGTTTTGGGGCCAAAAAGCATGGTATGAGGTATAACCTGGTAGTGCTGGGGTGCTCTCTGGAGCCTTGAACCAGGTTTCTGTCACAGCACAGATATCGATGTTCTCCATACTGAGGAGAGATTCGAGTGCATGCATTTTGAGGTTTAGACTTCTGGCGTTTAGCAGCATTACCCTTAGTTTCTTGTTCTTTGGTTTTCTAAGGAGGTGGGTTTGTCTTTTGAGCCTTGCTAAAAAAGGCACTATGGGGGTGGCAAGAGCCTTTGCCAGTATCCGAAAGCCCAGGGGTGACAGGTGCAAGCCGTCCCTTGCGAAGCAACGTGGCTTGTCAAGCATGTCATCCCAGGCTGACAGGCACTGGATCCCCTTTGAATGACACCAACATTTTAGCCAATTGTTAAAATCGATCATTTTGTCTTTATACTGCGGCATCATATTAGGTGAGGGTAAGATGCTGCTCAAGGTCAGGGTCATACCGGCCTGGGCTACATGATCAGAGAGCTCCTTTATGTCTCTTTTCATGTAGTCGAGGGAGGTACGTCTCAGGTCATTCACACCAGCATGTACTATGACCGAGTCATATTTGTACTTGCTTTGGAGTGACCTGAGTGCTTGGTTATGTGGCGGATCTTAGCGCCTGACAGGCAGCTCACTTTGACCTTCTCCTTGTTCAGCCTGGTGAGTGGGACGTCAGTGTGTCTGACTATAGAATCACCTATCACAAGTGTGTCAGGTGTGTTGTTCTGCCTTAAGGGCTGTGACTGTTTGGCACACTGACTTTGTGAGCTATGTGTTGCACGTGTTTTGTTGTGGGGTAACATTTGTTTGGATGTCTGCTTTGGAGGTCTCAGCTGTTTAGGTAGATTTTTAATTAGAGCCTCCGCCTCCGAGTATGTTTTTGTGTGTTTGCGTGTTTGGATTGCTGTTGTGGTAGGACTATGTGAGACTGGATTAGTGTTGTGTGATGTTACCTTCTCCTCCTGACTGGTTACACCAGTTCTGAGGTGAGAGAGCTCGGCCTTCAGTTTGTCTATATGGTTGCATCTCTCACGTATGTTTGAGCCTGTTTGGAGGAGGAGAGGGTTGTCCTTGTACATGAGACAGTTGTAACATTGCCTCAAGATTCCCAGATTCACCAGTTGGACTGGAGAGGAAACCATTAACTGACCTTTGGACATGCTAGGGTAGTATAGGGGACTCTTTTATCACTTAATTAAAAAGGACCAATAGGGGACAAGGTAATTGTAGAGAGCATATGAGGATGTAGTGCTTTCAGTATATTAGTGCTATATTGTAAGATTGCTTATTTGGGCAAGTGCAGGGTCTTAGACTGAGAATAGGGTGTTTAATTTGAATTCTAAGGGAAAAAGTGAAGAGCAGACTTTGTGGAGCCGGGAATAGTTTAAACCCGATTAAGCAGCGCTGCCCAATGCTGCGCTATGCGCACAATCGCGCGAAGCCACGCAAAAGCTGATTTTTTATGCAAGGAACTTCAAAGAGCTAGAAATGGCCCAAAACGGCCAATTACTACAAGATTCTTGTGCTGAGGTCACTCCTTCAGGGACATATAGGCTGCTCAAGGCTCCCCACTCTCACTGGTGAGCAAAGAAACTTCCTTCTATCCAAGTAAGGAAATGAGCAACACAGGAACTATCCAAAAGTCCAGAATACAGCAAAGCTTGTATAGGGGACTATTTTAGTTAAGGAAAGGCGGGAAACAAGGATATTTTTTTTTTTTTGTCAAATCTACAGTCAACTTTTGATAAGCTCTATATAGCTTGCAAACTAAAATATATATATATATATATATATATATATATATATATATATATATATATATATATATATATACATTTAAGTTTTGTTGCAGTCTTATATTACATAGAACATTTTAAGACATCCCTTATAGATATAACTTGTTGTCTAATTTATTAAATTTTTCTTTGTTTGCCCATTATATAAATTGGAATAATAATAATAAAAACTGTAACCACATGTAATAGATATTTTATATATTGATTAAATTCCTTAACTTGGGTATTCTTTAATAGTTCTATTATGAATCAACAAATGTTTTATTGTTTAATTAACTGAAAATGTCATAGGTGTCTCTAGGATCTTTTGTATAAAACATAAGATCTGCCTTTACTGTTTTGATTGACAGTTAAGGTCCTAATTTATTTAGGACTTAACAGCTAATCCTTTTCTCTCATAACCATGGCAGGAACTAAACACCAATAAGATAACCCACAGTGAGAAATCCCCAACAAGAAAAGTCACTGCTTTGAAAAGTCTTCAAGAAGACAAATCATAGTCTCCCCAACATCCAGCATCTCCCCCAAAAACAAGTCCACCAGACCAAAGCACCCCCAAAAGACAGACAAAAAGAGACCCCATCCTGACAAAAAAAGAATGTTTCTTCTTCTTTTACCATATGCTGCACACTCCTATATTTGTCTTTATATGTGACCTTCTGCTTGCTTTTATCCTGTCCTACTTTTCTTTCTTAGTATTAATCCTATTTATTTATATAAGTGGACATAATGGCTGTGTGTTTGCAAATAATATAGGGTTACTTAGCTGTAAGTGGTATTTGATGCTGTAGTGCTGAGGAATACTGCAGCATACTAGCACAGCCTATTATAAGAATGACTTCATAGTAAGATATATAGACTTGTCTCCATTTTACATAATTTCCATAAAAAGACATGGACATTATTTTAATATATGAAAAAGCACCCACCTCTCTATCCCACAGCAAAACACTCCAACTTCCCATCTCTTCGCCATTCAGGAAGAAGGAAAGAAAGAGGGGAATCGGGCATATCCAAATCAGTTCACCACTATATCATTCCCAAGTGCAGTATCTACCTCACTTCCAAGACAGTTCATCCAGACTGATCTGCTCAGAAATAGTGCTAGATAAAGTGACATACCCAAAACAAACAATCTCATCTATCAATATCCATGCAATTGCCTCCCATCAAGCTCCATATCTCAGGTATAATCCCATTTGAAACAATGGACTCCAAACACCTCTTGTCCAAAGCATGTCCTGATATTCATCTAATGAAATTATTCTTTATACAATTTTATCCCCAAAGAAATTGCACCACCAAAAGAGTCTGCTGTCTATATAAAGTATTGTGTCTATATTATATTTCTTAACTCAACTGTAATTTGTCATTTTTTTTTAAGTAATGAGTTTCACTACCACTTTCTCTATCAATTAAAATATCGGCTATAGTCCTAGGTTCCCATGAAAAACTCATGACAACTGCCCCCTTTGTTTTGATTGGCAGTTAAGCTTCTAAATTTACAAAGAACTTGACAGCCTTTTTTTCTCGAGACTACGAGGGAAAGTTTAAACTGCTAGAATAGCTCACAGTCAGAGACTTTCAGAAAAGGAAAAAAATACCAACTTCTAGCAACCCCAGTGCCACACAAATTGCAGTCTCATTTATATTCATTAACCTCTCCATAGTCAGAACTACCATATCACAACCAGCCTTCCTCCATCCCATTCCAAAACTCACCAAATCCCACCCCGTTCGATAGCCACAACCTAAGAAAAAAAGAAAGAGACCAAACAAGTCTAAATCACTACTCAGCTGCAAATAAAACAAATCTAATAGTTCCTTCTTCTGTAACAGCACAATAAAATGCATATCAGTTTCAACACCATAGACAAAATCAGTCCTTCAAACTAGTGACTGCACTCATCAACATTCACGCATATTATCAGAAGCAAATAACAATACAACAGCCATTTCTATCCAGTAACTTCATGTACATAAAGACACCAGACAACATCAATTACCAAAACATTCTTTTTCTATTCACTATACCTGCCCCACCCAGACATCTTGTTGACATCCACAAAAGAAAGACAAATAATCTCTGAACAGTCTGCAGAGGATAACAGATATTTCAAAATTGGGGAACTGAAGAATAAAATACTCAGTCACACTATTTTGCACATTAATTTAGACAACATGCCAGTGTTACTAGTTGATCCTTCAATGTTGTATCTTTCGGCTTTTCCCAGTTAGGAGTCGCCACAACGGAACTCCGGTCCGCTAATGATTGGCAGTAGATTTTTACGTACCGAGTTGCCAGCCCTGACTCACACCCTTCAACGAAGGTATGCCCATTCACGCATGTCTCCACACAGAAGATGCTTTAGCTGAGAATTGAACAGGACAACGTCTTACTGTGAGGTGACAACGCTACTGCAGCACCACCACCACAGTTGATCCTTCAATAACAAAAAAAATCTTGTATATAAAATTTGTTACTATTAAATAAAGTATATGTCTAGATATCCACTACGTTTAAATGCAACTGTTTACCAAACTCAAAGACCAGTACCTTCAAGTTCAAAACACTAAGGCAGAGAAGACATGTTTTTTTCTAAAAAAAAAATATTATATTACCCATTTGCTAGGACTAGGATTTTAAATATATTCCCAAATAGATTATTAAAGTTTAATATAAATGGTCTAGCACTTTGCCTATGTTGTAGAAATATTACAAAAATTAAGGTTCAATAGCCTTTTTATTGGAGGTCTATGGGTTCTTCTTACCTCAAGTAATGCAGTTAAATGCAACTCATTATTATGTGATTAATAACTTAATTTAGAATGAAATATTAAACTATTCCTGTTATTTCTTATAAAAATTAAGGAATGTAAATTTATTTGTCTCTTAATTTCTTCTTTTTCATCATTAGTGTCCCAGCCTGTTTTCAGCCTCTCTTCAAGGAAATACAGTTCCAGTCCATAGATTCCATTTGTATTAAAATATTTCTTTTGAAGGTATGAAAAGGCAGCATCAGAATCTTCAAGTAGCTTATCACCATCAGGAAGAAATGCCTTCAATCTTGCAGGGAACAACAGATGAACTTTAATTTGTTCTTTTTTAAGTTCCTTAATTAAAGGCAGAAAACATTTTCTCTTAGATATGACAGCTGCAGAGTAGTCATTATCAAAAGATAGTGTTTTGTCATCTATTTTGATTGAAGATTTTGCTTATGCTGCCCTTTGCTTGTTTTAATTCCATGTCTTGGGAAGAAAAAAATCTCACTATTTTAGATCTCAGGTTTAAACAATTTTTTTGAAGGAGTTGTGGTCAAAGACCTATGTGTATGTGCTCTTTCAAAACCAAATGACATTGCCTCTGGTAGGTCCAGTATCTTTGGAAGCCAGGATGTCAAAAAGCTTACCATATTTGACCCTTCTATTTATTTCTGGCAAAATAAAAATATGAATATTATTTCTGCATGACCTGTTCTCTAGATCATCTATTTTGTTCAGTAGAAGAGTATTTTGCTTTAATAAAATTTCACTGCTGTTCTCATGTTCATTTAGTCTGCTTTCCATGTCATTTACAGAGTCCTCAATGCCAGATATTTGAGACTTATGTTGTTGAAGAGCTTCTTGTATTTGGCCCATTTGTTTTGTATACTTTTCTTTGAAGTTATCTAATTTAGTATCCATTTTGTACATTTTCAAGGATAATTCCTGTATATTTGTAAGTAGTGATTGCAGTTCCTTTTTGAAGGATGAGTCCTGTACATTTGTCTTTGAATGGCTAATTTTCAGACTGGATATTTGAAGGATTTTCCAGATAAAAGTTTGACAGGAAAATGGGGTGGGTGGGGTACAGGGGGGCTTGCACCCAGGTAAAAAAAGAAATTTAAAGAGTGATGATAGTGATTCAATCTTCTCCTGGATTTTTTATTTTTTATTTTGGCTTGCTGGCCCTCAGCATTTCAAGTGGGGACATTTCAGTAAGTAGTCATTTTTCTTACAGTGTGAAGTCACATAGCTAGCATGTACTATATGGGGGGGGTATGATTGAGTTTCCAATCATAACTATGTTAGTATGTGTTTGAGACATAGATGTCAAGAAATTAACCTGCTCATAACTCTTTGCAGTGCATGGAGTTTTATCTACCAGTTATTAAAAAAAAAGCTGAAGTGTTTTACCAGCAAGTAAATATAACTGCCTGAACACATCAGGGACAGTTTTTAAATACTGCCCTAATTTAAATAAGTTAATTACTGACTTAACATCTGTAAACTACCATGGATAAGTTATGGATGGACAACTGAGAGTGAAGAAACATTCCTTCCCTAATACCAGACTGTAACAGTGCTTCGGGGGGGGGGGTGCAACAATTGTTACACATCTCTGAAAGCACTGTTATGGTTGGGTCTCACATTCCATTATAGATTTATATTTTTTCCAATTTTGGAGCATAATAACTACATTCCATGCACTACATTTATATTCCTTCATAAAAAAAGTTCTGACTAGCATAGATTTGTAAGGTTATGAATTGTATTACTATAAATGCAAATATTAACTAAAATTAACCCTCAGTTTAGCACTTTGCTAGTACACTTCAGCAGGAATGTGTAATTTCTGGCAAGAAGCAAAACTCATAAATGTATTAAATGTCACAGTGTCCTAAAATATACTTAAGTCTTATAAAACTTCCAAAACTCTTTTTACAGAAAACAGTGCGCATTATTGTGTACACAGGGACTGGCAGTCTTTTATCTGCATTCAGTTAAAGTATAAGGCAGTCAGAAAACTGGGTAAGTAAATATTATTCATTATTATTAATAACATCTGAACTTTGTTTTGAAGTTTCCAAAAACAATCAGAATGAGGAATACAGCAGTTGGTTGCTCATGGCTAAATCTAAGACGTCAGTGAGACAGTATGCTGTAAATCTCAGCCTGTCATTTGCAAAAGTGTTCGCTTAATTTTTATAGCAGATTATTCAGCTGACATTTTAGTATAGGTTAGGCTGTCAAGTGCTGTTTTCAGTAAGGTCTTTGACTTAATAGTTTGTGCAGCTGAGAGGAGTAAAAGACATTTTGGTCCAGAGGCTGATTTTGAATGATTATTAAAAAAGAAAAAAAACAATATTAATGCTACAAGTGCTCCAAACACCTAACATGCATACATATAAATAAAATGCTATCTGCGTGTGCTTCTCTCTGCATAGATATAGAAATAGAAAGCTATACATATAAAGATATACACACACACACACACATTTTATTATTAAAACAGTGCTGTACAAGTCAATGTCTCATAGTTAAAGAGTTCTGACTGAAGCCAGTGAAAGACAGTGATCTATGAGAAAAACGGCAGAATACATTTTCCTTTGTTAGTCCAAGCTTTTTAGCTGGCATATTGGTGACAGAAACATGTCAGAAGACAATAGTTTCAGTTTGCCAATGTGTATTTTGCCTACAAAAAACACACTAGGATATCCAGGTCACTTTGTTTTGTCTCTGTGAGGTTAAAGACAGAGATTTGCTGCCCCCAACATGCACTGTTAACCCACAGTTTTGTCAAACAAAATATATGCTCATAGATTTCTACATAACATAGCTAAAAATTATATTTTTACTTATGTGTGGTTTTACCAAATAACTGCTAGTCTCTGAAAACAGATATAGAACAAAAACCTTACTTGTCAAAAGCCAGATAAGTGATATGTATTTTACCAACCTTTCTTTCTAGCTGTATCAAATGTAATGTGTTAATCCAATCAAAAATTTGATACAACAGCATACATTATGAGAACTTTAAACTTTATACACACTTTTCTGTAAAGCATTCAGAACAATTAAATGTCACCTTACCATTTTAATGCTTTATTAGCATTTTATTACTAAGAAGGTCTGCTAAGTCTATTGATGAAGAGGATTTAAAACCCTTATTGTGAGATAGCTGACCTAAGTCCAACTAACAGTTGAAGTACCTGCTGGAACTGGTTTGTGGGGAAGAAGGAATAATGAGGATTTGCATTTGAGTTAGGAACAAGGATGAAGTGCTTTTGGAGGTTAACAACTAATTACATGTGCTGGGCCATATCCAGTCAAGCTAAAATCCTCTGTGTGCAGCAGTGAGGGCATACAGGCCTACATTCATCCCAGTTCAGATCCATTATTACCAGTCTGATGAGGGCTGGTGAACCTGGTGCAGACCTGCTTCTACCTGCAGAAAGTGTCCATGACACTGAGGGGTTCTTTGACTAATGGGAACCATGCTGCCACAGAGCAAGTCCAACTGGACAAATTGGTATCCTTGTCAAAAAAATGTCTAGGTAGACCAGGTCATATTCTTACTCTTTCACCACTGCCAGCTACAATTTTTCAGTCAATATGTGAACACTCTCATGAGTTGAACATCCCGGAAAAGTGGCAACAGGCAAATCTGAAGAATGATTGTGTTGTATTACTATGGACATAGGACAGTGTTTTTCACCGGCTTCAGTCAGAACAAGGATTGGTAAATTTTGCACAAATACAATTTCTATAGATACATCAGAGGTCCCTTACAGCAACACAGGTTCATAGGTTTATAGGTGTGTACTAGGCTAACAGCTCTGGAGCCTTTACAAGATAGCCCATAGTATTACCCTGTCATCGTGGCACCCAACATTAGTTCCCAGTGCCTCTGTCGAGTAGAGTCATAGGGGGGAGTGATCCCCGGGGTGAATTTTCTATTTCCCATCCACTCATCAAGATTTCTCTTGAAGAGGACCAGTGAGGTCCTCTATTTGACATGCATGGGAAGTGTATTCCATAGTATGGGCAGTCTCTGGGTTATGAGCCTGTCCCTCCAGCATGTTCTATTGATTGCGGTAATGAGGTTGAGGTCTCTGGAGCATGTGCTGCAGAGGGATTGGGATTTCTTTAGATGTAGCATTTCTAACAGAGCTGGGTCAGACATGGCTTTGTAAGTCAACCATCTGAAGGGCAATAGAGTTTATATCTCTTATCCTGTCCTCCTTCCACAAGCAGATTCTCTGCAGCAGACTGACTGACCCCCTCTCCTGGTATCTGCCTCAAAATCTTTTCACATACTGTTTCATTGACTATCCAGAGTTAGTCTGTAAACCTCTATCCACCACCTTCCTATCCACATCACATATTTTAGTCACTATCAGCTGTGAACCACAGTCCAGTAGTCCTTTTTCTTATAACAACCAAGCAAACATTAGCCACTTTTGTTTTGCAAATGTCTGTGCCCAGTTCCTAATTACTACTATGTTGACATAACAAATAGATTCCCAAATAATTCTCCCATTACATTGCCGATGACGTCACTTCAAACTGTTCATTATGTCCTCTAGCTTCTTATACAGCAACCTTTCATTTTTTCCAAACATCAATTATATACATTTTTTTCTCAGTGTTAATAATTCAGATCCTAAAAATGGTAAGTTTCAGCCAACTTCTTAAGACGAGCTGCTAAAAACTTAGCTGAACCTCTTACCTATTTCATTATCTCACTGACATCAGCCAATGTCACACCCCAGCTTTCAAGTGATCTAAATTAATCTCTCTACCAAAGTTGTCATATGCAGTTAAGTAAAAGACTACAGACCTATTTCTAATCTCTGTCCTGTTACAAACAAAAGAAGCAGATCTTAAGCATATCTGATCTGAAAGTGAACACCATTCCAAATGTCAATCAAAAGTATCTATGTCTTACAAAAGACCCTTCTTTATCCTTTGCAGAACAGATTGACACTACTGCTAATAAAGTCGTAACACAGCTAAAGCTTTGTTATAAAATTACCCATGCTGTCTAACAGACAGATTAGTTATAGCCCAAAATATTCTACTTTCAAAACTAGAATAGTGGCTCCCTTTTATGGACTTGCACTCAGCCCATAACACCAACAGAATTCAGGTGGCAGAGAATAGCATCTATAGATTCATTCAGCAGACCCATTCACACATCAATGCCAGCTATTAAAAAAACACTAATTGGCTATCTGCGATCAACAGGACAAGCCTTCTACTTAGCAATCTTAACTGCAAGATTCTAAATCAAGATTACTAATCTCCTCTTAAAATAAAAATTGGAAACCAAGAAAGAAGCATTGATCTCAGAATATTATGGGGCCCTGGTTTTACATCAATTTGACCTCCTTTAAACCCATTATTGGAGATAAAACCTTCTCTACACTAGGACTAGCCACCTGCAACCAGCTGGCTACTGAGGCTAAAAAGCTAAAAACCACAAAATTTGAAAATGTGCTAAAATACAATCATCACACATAATCTTAGTGCAACTCATCACAAGAGTGGTTAATATGACTTGATTAAATAAATGCATTGTCACTATACAAATGTTGCAAATATATATTCCACAAATCATTCCTGACACTGTAGTGTTCTCACATTGCATTCTTTGTGTGTTGTAAATGTATGATAAACTATATATCAATCACCTGTTGGATATCATGTACAAATACTGTACTTGATGTACACTGAGCTTAGATCATGGGTGAAAAGGGTCAGTAGCAATGTCAATCTACCTGGTTATCAAATAATAACTAACTAAATAAATAAATAAATTCTACGAAGAAACAAAAACTATTAAGGTTTTGCTTCCATGTCTTATCTTTCACTTTTATCCACTATTTCAACAATATTAAAGTCCATTCTGTAAGATCATTAAGTAAATCATGAAATGGTTCACTGATTGTATTGCAAACTTCATTTTATTTTCATAGCAATGCCCTTTTTTCAGGCTCCATCATTTTGCAATACCTATACTCCAAAGATTTTGTATGTTTTTCAATAAGTTTACAATAGAGTTCAAAGTATATATATCCACATGCTTTGAATGAACCAATCTCATAACCAGAAACACAATGTTGTAAACGTGAATTTCCAGGTCATTTCTTGTTTACACAGTGTTAAATGGTAAGATCTCAGCTCTTGGACAGAAGATTCATTCTTTATCTCCGGTCAATATTCATGTGTTATTTGCATGTTCTTTCCATTTATATGTACTTTACATTTATTACAAGTACTCTGGCTTCAGTCCTCTACTCATAATGTGCTGGTTGACTGGCAACAATGAACTATTCATGCTGTCCATTTGGCCTAAGTAATTGCTGAAAAAATTCTTAGATGGAGTTCACTTTATGATAAACATGTAAATAAACAAATTAAATTAAACCACTAAAACAGCTATATCGATCAGACATCTTTACTTACTTTTCCACATTGTGGTCTATGCTTGTACGTTATGCATTTGATCTGCCTAAATTTTTAATTCAAGACATTTTCAATATTACAAAATGAGCCTTTAGAGATATGTCCTACCACATCTAATGGTTAATGTTAATCTTCTGGAATAGTATGGAATTAATATTGGTACTGCTATTTTAGGAAAGATATTTTAAGACATATTCATAAACTGAGTACTGATTACGAATGCAGGAGATTCAGTGGATAATTTGTATAATATTCACTGGTGCATTGTCCATAATATGTAAGATCAATACATGATTATGGTATGCAGACCATAAGGAATTAGCATAGACTAAGAATGTCAGGTTTGTCATTTAATGGAACATCCAGGCTAACTATGATTTCTTTGACTGTTATTTTTTTTTTCCTTTAAATGATTTTTTGTGCTTCATAAGTACCACCTCTACAACTACTTTCAAAACAGATGCACTTTAATTAGTTTTTGTGGTTCATAAGTACCACATATACAATTTCTTTCAGAATAGATGCACTTTGTCTCCATTCCAAATTAATTTTATTTAAGTTCTGGTGAGCAAACTGGGGGTAATATCTTTAACTATTATCAAATGTAAAGTTTCTTTGTATTCCTTGCAAAGAAATTTAATATCACAATCTCCTATTATTTTACAGATTCTGTTGCAAAAGTCTAAAATACAGGAAATTAGGATGTAGAAGTACAATGTTAGTGTATCACATATTCTAACCTGTAACTATTATTTCAAAGTTTAGACATGTTCTTCTTTCATTGCACCTGGAATAAGTTAATTTTTTGCAAACCTAAGCTTTTCAAAGCATCTGTAGGCATGTCTGTTCTGAAGTGTGCACCTTTCTTCTTAGCATCAAGTATAATTAGGACTAACTTTCCTTTCAACAATTTAATGCCATCTTCATATGATGATTTTATCAGTTATACAGTCTGTTTGTACGTACTCACTTTATCATAGCAAATATCTCTTTCTGCCTTAATTTTGCTTTACAAGGTTGTGTGCTGTCAACCAGGTGTTGGTGATAGTCTTTAGTTTTGCTGTTTACCATAATTTAAAGATTGGTCATTTTAATGTTTTATTTTTGTTCATTACTTGATACTGATAACTGTTTTACAAACAAGTCTTCTATATTCTTACTTGGTCTGTCTACTGCTAAAACAACATACTTAAGACATTTCAAAAGGCAAGGTTACGTTCTGATAGCAAACTTCTTTTCATGCCATTATTTACTTCACATGCAATCCCATCTTACAACATTTGTTGTAATGCCTACCCATAATTTCAATCTCGGGCTGATTTTCCCATTTCATATTTACATTTGGGATCAAAAAGATTTCTAGTATGAAAAAGACTTAAAGTTATGTCTCTCTGTCTTTAGGTCTGTAGTAAGTTTTTAAACTTAGTTTGGCAAATATGGCAGGCACTGGAGAGTATTTATTAAAATAACTGGTTTTCATTCTACAAGCAAGAATTTGTATCAGTTGTAATATTGTCTCCCAAAAGAATCCATTATTATTATTTTTAGATGCAGTCAAAGCACCTTAATTTGACATTTGTTTTTGTTTTCTCCAACAATGGAGGATACAAATGGTCAAGTCTTTAAAACTTCAGATATCATTACTAATGTAAAAGGAAAATGTGTTATATACCAAATTTTAAGTTGGAGCAGCATAATGTGATTTAACAATTTTACTAACAAATCCAAAATTCAAGATAACAGCAAGAGTAGTAATATCCATGGTTTAGTAGCTGATGCAATTCTGCAGAAAGTAGCAAGAGCTGCTACAATGAACCAGGAGCTGAAAGAATGCTTGGGCTTGAGCTGTATGCTAATCAAAGGTATAATAATGTCTCTACACAGTGTTTACTATAAACGTGGGTACTGTGCAGTACAAGGATGGAACCCTGACTGTGACCCGCTCAACATTATTTTGATTAGCAGTTCAGATACTGGAGATGCTGGCCAAAGAGGCATGAAGGAATTGTTTGCAGTAGCTAACCCATCCCAGGTGGAGGGACAGAGACTGGCCTGCAGCTTGTGCTCATTCCAAAAGGGGAAAAGCATTTTATTATTTGTTTATTATTTTATTTATTTTACATTTGTTAATTGGGATAGTCAACTGTATACATGTCCATTTTCACTGGAGGCCAGGGGAGAAAAGCTCCAGATAAACACATATGCAAAACATACAAACAATATATTTTACGTTTCTAGCATATTTAACCAAACAATATAGCTGAGCACACATTATTAATTCCTTCACAAACACATATATAATGATCAATACATATACAAACAATAAAGTATGTTAAATATCTATCTAGAATAACATCATGCATCTGAATGTGGTATTGATAAGACAAAACAGTCCTATCAGGAGATTATGTGTTTAAGGCAAAGTTATAGCAGGAGTGGAGAAGGACTGAAGTTAGTCTGGTGTGGAGCAGGGACATAACCATTTGTTGCTGAGATGGCATTTGATAGATTTCTTAAATTTGGATAGATAAGATTCCAGGGTAATGTATGGAGGCAGGGAGTTCCAAATTTTGGATATGTAAGATGAGTAAAGGGAGTCAGTGGCATGGTTGTGTGATCGAGTAACTGTTAATAGTAACTTATCTGTGGAGCAGAGTTGCCTAGGGCAGGAATACTGCTGAATTAGGTTGCTTAAAGCTGGTGTTTTATTTGGGTGGGAGAGCAGCTTATAAGTAATGACAAGCTGATTGTAGATTAATAAATTTGGCAGTTCAAGCCAGTCCAATTGTTTTACGTTATGACAGTGATGGGCTCTAAAAGATGAGTTATTAGCAAATTTGGCTATTTGATTATAGCAGGTTGCCAGTTTACTGGTTTCTGTTTTGGATAGATTTGTTAGGATTGGGGATGCATAAAGTAATGTTGAGAGCAAGTGAGTGTGGGCAATTGTGGTCCTAGCAGTATGAGTCAAGTAGGTTTTGTGTTTGTAGAGACTACCTAGCTTTCTGTGAGTGTTTTTAATAGCTAGATTAATGTGGATATCAAACTTTAACTTGTTATCAATGGTGACGCCTAGTAGTTTTGTATGAGATTTGGGTGTGATAAGTGTACCATTTTTAGAGTGAATATTGAAAGTGGCAGTAAAGCTGGTATTTTGTGAGGGGTGAAATAGCAGGATCTTGGTCTTTTGGGGTTTAAGAATGAGGCCATTTTCAGTAAGCCAGTTTTCAACTGAGTGGAAATTATCCTGGGTTTTATTGTGTAGTTCTTGCAGGATTGAGGCACTACATATTATAGTGGAATTGTCAGTGTATTGGATAATGCTAGTGCTATTTGCTGCTGAGTGGAGATTGTTTGTGAAAATTGAAAATAGCAAGGGACCCAGTACTGATCCCTGAGGTACTCCAAGAGTGTCAGACCAAACAAAAAAACGCCAGCACCAGTGATGAGCTGAGAGAACTGTAAGAACTTTATTAAGCTGAAAAACTAGACCGGTTTCAGCACATGGCTTTCATCAGTAGATTAACACATAGCAAAAGAGAAGCCCGACATTAAATACCTCTACCCATGAGGTAGTATGACATCATTTCCTGTCTAGAAAAATATAAATAGTAAATATATACATTCAAAGAGCATGTGTATGAAATAAATTTATCAAACAACAATAAATCTGGCACATACATATATTATGATAGAGAAGATATTTATAGTTTGTCATTGAGTCCAGGGGAAAACAAACCCCCAAGTTTCACTATCCATTTCCTTTCTTTGTTATTCAGAATTCCATGCCATCCAGTTTTGAAAGCCTGATTGCCTATAATGTTGTCTATAATGATAAATGAAAATTTAGCAGTAGAATGATTCAATGTATGTCTGTATAGGGCATTAGTAACCCTAGCATTCCTAATATCACCCAGATGTTCAGATATTCTAATTCTGAACTGTCTAGATGTCTGACCGATGTAGAAAGCTTGACAGGTACATGTTGCAAGATAGACAGTCCAATCTGTACTACAGTTACCAAAGCAACGGATATTGTATAAATGTCCAGTGTTCTTGCCAGTGAATGTTTTAGTTTTAAATATGTAACTGCAAAAACTACAGTGTCCACAGAGGTAGGATCCAACTAATTTTTCACCCATAAGGGTCCTCTGATATGGAGTATCATCCCTTGATGTTATTTTCTTATAATGAGAGAAATGAGATCCCAGTGTCTTACCCTTTCTGTATGAGAATGAACACCTATCCCCCAAGTGGTCCTCTAATAAAGTGTGTGACTTCAATATATTCCAATGTTTATCTACAATGTCCAAAAGATGCATAGTATTTCTGCCATATGTAGTGACAAATCTCAAGGTCTCCTGATTAGTCTGCCTATGGTGTTGTCTGTATTTCAATAATGTATCCCTGGTCTGATTTTTACTCCATTGCATGGCTGAACAGACAGTATGTCTAGAATATCCCCGTGTGAGAAACCTATTGGCAAGATCTTTGTGATGTTGTCTCAAGTCTTGTTCAGAGGAACAAATCCTTTTAACCCGCAAAAACTGGGATTTAGGGATATTATTAATCGTGTGCTTGGGATGTAGACTGTTGGCATGTAGCAAGGTGTTATATTCTGGAAATTTACGATATACAGAAGTTTTAAGGATGTTATCTGGTTGGCGCTGTAAAAAAACGTCTAAGAAGTGTATTTCATTATGATGGTAATCAACCTTGGAACTCTGCACCCCATATATTACCATTAAGATGTTCAACAAACTCCTGTAAATAGTCACTTCCTCCTTTCCAGATCAGCCAACAGTCATCCAAGTACCTTCTCCAGATGTCAATTTCAGGTATATATATATGTTATGAAGCTCATCATAAATGATATGTTCCTCAACATACCCCATGTAAAGGTCAGCATAAATAGGTGCAAATGAAGCACCCATAGTTGTACCCTGTATCTGCCAGTAGCAATCCTCTTTAAAATAAAAGACATTTTTGGTGAGGATATGTTCGGCCATACAAATCAATAATGTATTGAATCCAGGGGGATAAATGCCTGCTTTGTTCAGCCAGAAATCCAAAGCTGCTAATCCAGCCCAGTGTGGAATACTGGTGTAAAGAGATTTGACATCAAGAGTACACATTAGCCAATGTGGCTCTAATTGTGAATCTGAAACAATTTGTAAAAATTCTGTAGTGTCCTGGAGTCTGGCTCTAATCAATGGCAAAAGGGGTTTAAGTTTTTCCATGAGGAAAACAGACAGGGGTTCAGTAAGTGATCCAATCCCTGAAACAATTGGTCTACCCGGCGGTTGATGAAGAGATTTATGAATTTTGGGTAATAGAGATAAATACTGTTTCGCAGGATCCATAACCATTAAATGGTTAAACTTGGGGGTTTGTTTTCCCTTGGACTCAATGACAAACTATAAATATTTTCTCTATCATAATATATGTATGTGCCAGATTTATTGTTGTTTGATAAATTTATTTCATACACATGCTCTTTGAATGTATATATTTACTATTTATATTTTTCTAGACAGGAAATGATGTCATACTACCTCATGGGTAGAGGTATTTAATGTTGGGCTTCTCTTTTGCTATGTGTTAATCTATTAATGAAAGTCATGTGCTGAAACCGGTCTAGTTTTTCAGCTTAATAAAGTTCTTACAGTTCTCTCAGCTCATCACTGGTGCTGGCGTTTTTTCGTTTGGTCTGACTAGCTTGGTTGCCTTGCACCAGCCGTACTTGCTAGCTTTTTCTTTGACTCATGCTGTTTCACTTTGCTGGCTGTTGGCGTTTGAATGGACTGAGAAGAAGCACCATTTTGTGGCGTTCCTGTGTCTGTTAAGGAGGGCTCCTCCTCGGGTGTTCGCGTTTGTGCTTTACATCATTCCTTCGTTCTTGGAAATCGTTTTTTTGCATGTGTTTTGGAATAAATCCTATCTTTCTGGCTCCAGTGGATTACATACCAGTTTTTTTTTATTACTTGGCTTGCCTATTTTTGGCAATCACTACAGCATTACTATGTATCCTGGATCGTAGAGAGCATGGTTTCCATGGTTAATTCAGTTATTTTGGGATTCTAACGTGTTGGACTCATGCTTCAACATCAACAAGGAGTTCGCTTCGTGCTTCTCAATAGGCTGTGTGGAAATATTATCTTTTCATCCTATCTTTTGGATTAAGGGAAGTTCTTTATTGGATTTTAGTTACAGATAGTACAGATAGTACTTTTTCAGGTACATTTTCTTGTTTTGGGGGATCTTATGATCGAAATTTATTAGATGGATATTCTGAGTTGGTTATTACAAACTTACTTTGTCGTTTGATCACTATATGGTTGGATGGACATTTTGTTGAGACTTACTAACTGAGGGAAACATATGTACAGTATATGGTGACTTTTGCAACGTTTTAGACTCTCGTTCTTGTACTGTATATATTGCCATCTTTTCGCAGCCTAGATTTCTGGGATCGATCTCCTGTGCAAGTTGTTTACAAACTTTTTGGACACTGATCTTTAAATTGGATTATGTTCTGATTCTGTGTTTTACTTTAACTGCGTTAGCAACATTTTTTATTTTTTGCCTTGAAACCATTTGGTTTATAATTGTACTAATTGTCTTGTACCTTCTTATGCTCTATTGCTCACATTTGGGCATGATTAACAATTTAGTTTAGAACTGCTGATATTTCTAATGTTTTAATGGGTGCATATTAAGGTTGAACAACAACAAGATATGTTTTAATGAGTTAATCTAGTATATGTAAATTGTGTTTTCTCAAACAACTATTGTTTTCCAGCAACAACTGTTTTAGAAGTATTTTCCAATATTACAGGATTATTCTTGTACTCTTCTTCAGGTGGAGTGTTCAGCTTGGGTTATATATTTTTTGTTATACTAGGACAGGGACTCATTTACAGGGTTCGGATCAATCTGGTTTGGGCATATTTCTTATATACATATGCCTTTTTTCAATTTATGGCCAATCATTTTCCCCTTATTTGTCATTTACAAATACATTACACTCTTAGTAGTTATTACTTCTATATCAGGATTATATTATTTTTCATTCTTAGATCTTGGGCCAAGATGTTCTTGATTAGTATTATGGCAAAATTCAGCATGACTACCATTATGCAGGATGGGATTAATGAAACACTAATTTGGTGTGCCTATAACTGAACTCCTGATTATATGTGAACTGTTATAACAATAAGGCTTCTGTGTTATTTTGGTTGACTGCTTATTTGTGGACTCAGACTTTTATATCTTTATACTTATCAGGGACGAATATATTATCCAATTTTTTGGATTACGGGCTCTATACTTTCATCCCTGTCCGGCTCAAACTGATATATATATATATATTTTTTTTTTTTGGGATATTTCATAGTGATCCTATATATTTTTGCCCAGGTTGTACTATTGATTGGTTCTGGTGCCATGGATCTACAAAAGTTACTTTCTGGCCTGTGTGCGGATAAAGATGATATTCAGGTTTTTGGCATTGGTACTTTGCCAGTGGACCCTGCTGATGGTCAAACATTAGATTCAGTTGACGGTTGCTTTCTCTTGTTTAGCCAGTTGGGTAAGAAAATCAAAACATTAAGGACAAATATTTGGCACCTAAAATTGTTTAAGGTTTATCAAAATCAAAAAATATCCCCAAGGGGGCTCAGGTCGAAGTTTCAACCATTGGTTGGTGCACCTGATGATATTTTACTTAAAGACTGGCAGATAGCCCAGCAATGAGCATCTATGTCATTTGTGAATATACTGGCATGTTTTTATGACAGAACAGTTCAGACAAATATTTTGGAAGTTGAAAAGATTTGTAATGACTTGAAAAAGTTTGAAGTACATACCAGTTTCAAAGACAACCTGAGCAAATTATCTAAGGAACTTTTGATTCTGGAGAATAATCTTAAAACTAAGAAGTTACATAAATTTTCAAGGGACAGGGAGGATTATGATAGAGGAAGACAGTTTGAGTCGCACAAAGGGGTAAGGTTTGCTCAAAGCACTAAGAACCCTACACATGTTCGCAAGAAGAGACCAAGATCTATACTTAAAAAGGCTGTTTTTACCAATACCACCTCCGGTGAGGAGTCCTCCACAACAGACACGGAATCCATTGGTACTGGTGATTCACCAAACTCTAAAAGGGGACGCACATCAGAAGACCCTTTAGGGGTAGGAAACATAGGGGAGGCAGAAAACACAAGGGTAAAAAGTTTAGAAGACCTCTTTTTGTCAGTAGTGAAATAGACACTCAGTGTACTAATGTACATAACATTTCTAAATATGCTTTATCATCAGAAGAACACGCATTGTTAAATAAAGTTCTTGGATTCATTCCTGTCTTCTTTGTTGATGAAAGTTCTTTAGTTTCAGACATTATTGCATTTTGTAGAAAAGTTAATCTTAACTTGTTTTTCAGACAACAGGATCAACCAGATCCTTCTCAAAGATCTTCTGAATTTAGATTTCATCGGTCTACCTTTAACCCTCCATGGATAAACATGTGGCCATTTTTCAGCAGGCAGTTATTAAAGATCTACATTTTCATCTGGGATCAGATAATACCATTAAACACAATTTATCAAGAGCTGAACAATTAGCCTTAACACACCTTAGGAATAATACCAATATAATCATTTTTCTGCTGATAAGGGTGGTGCGGTTGTAGTCATGGATGTCGATTATTATTGGGATGAGGGAAATAGACAGTTATCTAACCCCCATCATTACATGAGAATGACTACTGACCCCACACCCAATTTCAAAAGAGAAATTGATGACTTTTTACAGGAGGCAGTGGAGGCTGGTATTATTTCTGATAAGATTAAGTCACATTTAATGGTTACGGATCCTGCAAAACAGTATTTATATCTATTACCCAAAATTCATAAATCTCTTCATCAACCGCCGGGTACACCAATTGTTTCAGGGATTGGCTCACTTACTGAACCCCTGTCTGTTTTCCTCACGGAAAAAACTTAAACCCCTTTTGCCATTGATTAGAGCCAGACTCTAGGACACTACAGAATTTTTACAAATTGTTTCAGATTCACAATTAGAGCCACATTGGCTAATGTGTACTCTTGATGTCAAATCTCTTTACACCTGTATTCCACACTGGGCTGGATTAGCAGCTTTGGATTTCTGGCTGAGCAAAGCAGGCATTTATCCCCCTGGATTCAATACATTATTGATTTGTATGGCCGAACATATCCTCACCAAAAATGTCTTTTATTTTAAAGAGGATTGCTACTAGCAGATACAGGGTACAGCTATGGGTGCTTCATTTGCACCTATTTATGCTGACCTTTATATGGGGTATGTTGAGGAACATATAATTTATGATGAGCTTCATAACATATATATATATATATATATATATATATATATATATATATATACCTGAAATTGACATCTGGAGAAGGTACTTGGATGACTGTTGGCTGATCTGGAAAGGAGGAAGTGACTATTTACAGGAGTTTGTTGAACATCTTAATGGTAATATATGGGATGCGGAGTTCACGGTTGATTACCATCATAATGAAATACACTTCTTAGATGTTTTTTTACAGCGCCAACCAGATAACACCCTTAAAACTTCTGTATATCGTAAATTTCCAGAATATAACACCTTGCTACATGCCAACAGTCTACATCCCAAGCACACGATTAATAATATCCCTAAATCCCAGTTTTTGCAGGTTAAAAGGATTTGTTCCTCTGAACAAGACTTGAGACAACATCACGAAGATCTTGCCAATAGGTTTCTCACACTGGGATATTCTAGACATACTGTCTGTTCAGCCATGCAATGGAGTAAAAATCAGACCAGGGATACATTATTGGAATACAGACAACACCATAGGCAGACTAATCAGGAGACCTTGAGATTTGTCACTACATATGGCAGAAATACTATGCATCTTTTGGACATTGTAGATAAACATTGGAATATATTGAAGTCACACACTTTATTAGAGGACCACTTGGGGGATAGGTGTTCATTCTCATACAGAAAGGGTAAGACACTGGGATCTCATTTCTCTCATTATAAGAAAATAACATCAAGGGATGATACTCCATATCAGAGGACCCTTACGGGTGAAAAATTAGTTGGATCCTACCCCTGTGGACACTGTAGTTTTTGCAGTTACATATTTAAAACTAAAACATTCACTAGCAAGAACACTGGACATTTATACAATATCCGTTGCTTTGGTAACTGTAGTACAGATTGGATTGTCTATCTTGCAACATGTACCTGTCAAGCTTTCTACATCGGTCAGACATCTAGACAGTTCAGAATTAGAATATCTGAACATCTGAGTGATATTAGGAATGCTAGGGTTACTAATGCCCTATACAGACATACATTGAATCATTCTACTGCTAAATTTTCATTTACCATTATAGACAACATTATAGGCAATCGGGCTTTCAAAACTGGATGGCATGGAATTCTGAATAACAAAGAAAGGAAATGGATAGTGAAACTTGGGGGTTTGTTTTCCCCTGGACTCAATGACAAACTATAAATATTTTCTCTATCATAATATATGTATGTGCCAGATTTATTGTTGTTTGATAAATTTATTTCATACACATGCTCTTTGAATGTATATATTTATTATTTATATTTTTCTAGACAGGAAATGATGTCATACTACCTCATGGGTAGCGGTATTTAATGTCAGGCTTCTCTTTTGTTATGTGTTAATCTACTGATGAAAGCCATGTGCTGAAACCGGTCTAGTTTTTCAGCTTAATAAAGTTCTTACAGTTCTCTCAGCTCATCACTGGTGCTGGCGTTTTTTTTCGTTTGGTCTGACTAGCTTGGTTGCCTTGCACCAGCCGTACTTGCTAGCTTTTTCTTTGACTCGTACTCCAAGAGTGACTGGTAAAAGTGGAGACAAGTTATTGTTCCACCGTACTGCTTGTTGCCTGTCCCTGACATAGTTGTTGAACCAGGAGATTGATTGGTTGTCTAATCCTAGGTTTTTGAGGTGGCAGATGAGTTTGTCATGGCTAACCATATCAAAGGATTTTGATAGGTCTAAGAAAAGGGCAGAAGTAAGTTTACCATTGTTCCTGTTATAGTTTATAGTATCTGTGAATGCTAACAGAGCTGTGGTGGTACTATGACCTGGACGGAAACCATGATGAGTTGGAGATATGAGTTCCTGATTTATAAGGTGG
This sequence comes from Protopterus annectens, assembly GCF_019279795.1. Lineage (NCBI taxonomy): Eukaryota > Metazoa > Chordata > Ceratodontiformes > Protopteridae > Protopterus > Protopterus annectens. The sequence continues at coordinate 446,395,235 of NC_056749.1, read as the reverse complement.
GACATCAGTTGATGGTGGATGCATTTTTCTAATATTTTAGCCAGTGGAGATAGAATAGTGATTGGTCAGTAGTTGGATATATCATAGGAAGTGCCACCTTTGTGAAAAAAAATAAAGCATGAGTCTCTTGACTGTGCAGCTAGGCTGACATATGGTAGGGGAGTACATGTAGACCAGCATCTTGGTGGGAGACACCTGTGGCACTGCTTTCACTTCATCCAGTTAAGATAGCCTTTCATTTGCATATGTTAATATCCCTACCCACAGCTATGTTCATGATGCCAGCCTCCCAGATCTCATACTTAGGATACTGGTGCTGTGAGATCAGTAAGGAAGATGGCAAAATGTACTCTGTCCATGAAGAGGAAGGATCACCAGCTGAAGGTTAGATGACAGGAGTTTGCCAACTCCACAAAAGGGGGAAAGAATGGGTTAATTGTAATATAAGAGCAAATGTCAACAGTACAGAGTAGTGGACATTAATCAGAACTGTCCAAAATTGTTCAGATTTTTTGATTGTAAGTTTTTGTTTGTTCCTCATAAAATGCGTGTTGTTAATAGCAAATCATTAAAGACTGAATTCTCTAAATAATGACAGCCTTTTAAAATTCAGATACAATTCCCACCAGGAAATGCATGTTAATGCAAAACATGTTATTCCAAAAACTTTCTAACTTTGTAAGAGCAATATTTAAAAATTCGCCCTATTTTTAGGCCTTTGCCTTCCCCAGTCATTTTTGCCATTGTCCAGAGTTCTTGCATTATGAGGTTGGGAGGTATGGTATTGGATAAAAAAGGATTTATCATTTAGGATAACTTTACAGTAACCAAGGAACTATATAGCCAATGACAGCTATGTCCACACACCTCAATTTATCTTTGTACCTCTGAGGTTGCATCAACACAAAGACAGAAAGCTTAGAGATTAAGGGGATTGATTCCAGTGTGCTTAAATTCAAATGCACAAATGAGCACTTGGCTATATGCAAGTGCTACATGAGCAGATGGAAAGTAACCAGATATATCATATCCTATAAGAGCATTAGGCCACAGGGAATGACCTTTGAAGTTTATTAATGTATAGAGAAAGAGAGAGAGAGAGACAGAGTGAGAGAAAAAGAGAAAGCGCAGGGCCAATTCTGGATTCCTGAGTAACTCCGGACATCAAAATGGTGCCAATGGATATACTGAATTGACTATAGAACCTTAAAGGGGCCATTATGAAGGCAGGATGAAGACCATTAGACATCAGAAGATGAGAAGATCAGAAAAGCCAAGGCAGAGAAGTCCACCATGTAAAAAAGTCAACAACTACAACATCTGTCAGGAGACATTTTTCAGTGATGGAAAATAGGACATCTGTCACATGGTTTATACATGGGAAAATATTAAATGCTGGTTATTTACCATGCTGTCAGTTGGCAGTGCTGTAAGATAATTGTACGTGGTCTGGGATTTATTTATAAAAACAAGAGGTATGGCTGTGAAGGTTTATTGGTTTTATGGATTGAAATAACAATAACAGTTTCCCATACAGAAAGGTAATTTACCAGATTTGACGAGGAGATTTAAACAAAAAGGTTTCTCCAAGCTTTTATTGTTGCAGGAGGGCATTTGGTTGGGAGATTGAAACAGGAGGTTTATCCCAAACCTTTATAATGTCTTCTATGGAATCATCTTCATTTTTTAAATTAAGTTTACATTCATATCTACTCTTTACACCCTTATACCCTAATCAGCGTTGCAACCCGTCATTGCCTTGTACTTGAAATCCTTTTATCATCCTAGCCACACTGCATAAGCAAAGCATTCCACAGCTAGTTTAATAAGATTTTCCCACATAGACCTCTTAACTATACCTATTTTTGAGAAATGTTTTTATTTTCGGTCTTGATTTGCCCTTGACTCGATGCAACTATTTTTGATGGTATGTCCTTATTAGTTCACCCATTCACACAATTTCCCCCATCTCACCAGATTTTTAAAGCTGTTTCATACATAGAAAACCACACTACAAGACCAACGTACTAGTGGCATGAACAATTTAAACAAAGACAGACCACACCATACATATTCCTTTTGCAGAAATAAAAATAAATGACTTTGTGTAGTAGATCTTTGCAGTGTCATTCATATCTGCAGACTTTTATACGTCTTTGATAATATGCCTATATTTTCATGTCTTTTTTGTCATGCTCATTTTTTTTTATTTGTGTTTCTGAACAGTATCTTACATTCCCCCTAGAAGTGGGGAGAGGTATATGCTATTTAGTATTCAAATTTCATGCCAAGTGCCTAGATTTTTGGCTGGCTATAACTACTTTTCAAAAGCCTTTGTTCTATTTTCAGTGTCTGCAGTTGAATGATATGACCCCATATTCCCCATTTTTCCAAGAAAATAACCAAAGAAAAACAGTACAGTTTGAATCTTTCCAAAATCTGTCAGTTAGTACAGAGGACTAAGGCTCTGTCTTGTTAATGAGCTCCTTCCTGTCCCAAAGGTATAGGGTTTGAATCTCTCTATCATCCTTTGCCAACTGTGTGACCTTGGCTTAATTAAAAATTTAGGTTAGGCTACTTAATGTTGTCCTCGACTACATGCCTAATACTTATATATAAACCTATGACCACTCCAAATTCAATATTTCCTGCATAAATTCAGCGGGGAATCCACTATTCATGAACAGCTTACACAATTCAGTTACCCCTACCTGACTAATGGGAGAATGTTATCACATTCCCTCAAACTGTACATCTTTCCTTCATGAGTTTAAGTATTGTAGAGAGAACAGAAGTAAGGGTATTCCTAACTTCCCCATACCTGTTTAACCTATCTATGACTACATCAGAAATTATGTGTGCCTCGAAGCAGTTACACTAGTGCTTCCAGAAATCTCAGGCGTAGCAATCTTGAGTTTTAATCTTAAGTTACAAAAGAGACCAAATCATCTTAAAAATCAGCAGAAAAGCCCCGTTTCTCCAGCTGCACGATGAAGGTTGTACAATTTGGATCTACTGACTCTGTCCTTACCCTGTCCTGCTTATATCCTACTTCCTGAGTTTATAGCAAATGATCCTATCACTTAGATTAATGGATATGTGTCTAAAGTAATGGATCACTGGCATTAATCAGAATCTTCCCAATGAATATTCTTGAAAAAAATGCCTGAAGCTTTGGCCAAAATTGACATAAACAGTTTCCTTTGGAATATAACATGTCTTTGTTATTCCTGACTGACTCCATCATTTTAGGCTAAATCATAAAATTCAAATATTTATAATTATTGATTGAAAGCTGAATAGTGAGACTCCCATTAACAGACACCTCATTCAACCTCATATATGGCCTTGTCCATACTAATCAGAGACCTGACATGTCTACAAAAGGCTTAAAAGTCCTAGCAGAACTGTTGAAGCAGCTGCTGGGGTCCTTCAACACCAAAGTATAGTCATCAGCAAAACATTGTCCACATTACAGTAACAGGATACAATGGCATCATGACTTGCCAAGATTCATGGTAAAACCCTGCAAAGGCCATCAGAGGCCAAAAGTTATAGATAAAAGTGTTGAAGACAAACCAGATGGGTATACCTCTTTTGCTTAAAATGGGACTTTAACATTTTCATCAAGCTAATCACCTCCAAATACTTAATTAAAAATTCACACTATAAAGAATTAAATCCATGCCTACGCTGAAGACGAGAACAGCAGCATGTGCGAAGAAAACCCGCAGCGCCTACATAGTGACATTTTCAACCAACACTGGTCTGCAGACAGGCATTCTTTCTGGAAACTAACCTACTCTATGGAGATACGTTTGGGTTGAGCTTTCAGTGACCTTTTACATATAACACTAACTAATAGCTTGGGAAACACATTGATGATAGAAATTGGGCAAAAGACCTTGGAGATTATAGCAAAGTGTCCTAGCTGGAAATCCTCTTTATACATATTTGAAACCAATGAACTGATTCAGTACTAGACACCTTGAATAAGTCAATAAGCAGACGATCCCCAATAGATGAGTGCCTTTCATTTCAACTCCTCTGTGGCTACCAGAGGCTCATCCTATGTTACTGTGGTTCTGAGATGTAATAAATACTCTTCAGTGATCAGGAAAAGTCCTTTAAGCAATTCATTTAAATTTACTTCACATTCATCATCCCTAGGTTGAACCTGATAAAGACTATCATAAAAACTAAAGAATGTCTTTTAAATCAGCTATCTGATATTTATGCAGTCTCCAAATAAATTATTATCATAGAAATGAATCTATCTCTCTGCATAGTATTTACTTTATAGGTTAGTGGCTTATTACTCATTCTTGACTGCCATCAGCCTAGTCTTGGCAAAGATTCCCCAACTCAGGCCTTTAGATTTGGTTTCTGCTTGTAGATCCCTTCTCTCAGCACTAAGATAATCCCTGACAGAGGCAGTCCACAGAAGTCTTTTTTCTTTTTTCTGCAAGGCCTACATTGAAGAACTATTCCCTTTCCTGTCTTATTTATAGTGATTATACATCCCCTGACTCAAAATTTCGGGCTTTCACATAAAAGACTTTTGTTATTAGCTACATTATGTCTTTAAAAAAATGTATTCAGTAATCTGCAACCCCACACATTAGTCCAATTGGCTTTCAGTTTCAAATGAAATTAAACATTACCTTAGTAAATTTGCATATGTGTGTTCAGTCTACACAATCCTTCCAGGATACAGACTGTCTTGCAACCTGAGGAAGATAAAGGCTGTAGACCCTCCCAAACCAAAATTTCAGCTAAGACAGGTAGACCAACAAGGTACACACCCCAAGTTACACTCCACAGATTAGCCCTGACTGAGCTCTTACACTTTGTACTTCCAGTTCTTCTTTCAGCTGCAGGTCTTTCTTCAGATGATACTCCATGTGGGGATCTACATTGATGGGTTTAGCCCTCCAGGCCACTCCCTTTTATATCACAGCAGTTGGCTATTAAGACCTGCCAGTTTAGCTGATGGCTGTGAAAATATTCCCACATCCATACTGCAGAAAAAAATTAAGAATTTTGCAGAAGCAAAATTAAGAAAAGCTTCTAACTGGAAACCCCCAGGCCCAGATGCAGTATCTAACTTCTGCCTAAAATTAAGATCTTTACACAAAGATTTAACGTTGAGTGAGTGTGCATCCCAAACACACACCAATATGGTTAACAACAGGAAAAATGATACGTCTGCTTAAGAGTGAACATGCAAGCTATCCTAAAAAGTATAGATCAATAACTTGCCTTGCGATGAAGTTTAAACTATATACTGGAATAGATACATACAAACTTTTTAGTCACTTAGAAGAAACTCAGTCATAGCACTAGAACAAAAGGGTTATAAAAAAAAGTCATATTGAACAAATGATAATTTGTTGCTAAATATAGTCATAATAGAGAACTGTAGAAAGGGGAAGAATGTAAGTATGGCATGGATAGATTACAAAAACTAATTTGACAGCATCCCACATTCATGGATAAAAGAGTGCTCACAAATGTATAAGATACACCCTACACCGATCAATTACATTACAGTAACAAACCAAATTACAGCTAAGTCATGAGAAAGGACAAATTGTCATCCCACAGATAAAAATTAAAAGGGGGATATTCTAGGGTGACTCACAGCTGCTCTTTTGCCATTAAACTATTACGCTATCTAATAAAAAGATTAGTTCATGGTTACAATTTGGCTCCTAGAAAACAACAACATGTAAAGTTTTCCCATCCTCTTGTGGATAACATAAAACTCTATAGTTCATCAGATGAGAAGCGGAAAGCACAACCACAAGTGGCTAAAAGTTTCTTAGATGATATAAGAATGTCATTTAGTCTTGATAAATATGCAAAAGCAATATTTAAAGCATGAAAACTGCAGCGCCAAGAAAATAATCTGTGACAGGAATGTGATATACAGGAATTTGAGCAGGAAGGAGTCTATAAATATTTTGGAATTGATGAAGGACTGACAATAAAACATAAACAAATGCAAACAAAACTGAGTAAGAAATATTTTAGAAGACTAAAATTAATACTGAATACAGCTCTGACATCTAGCTATAAATCAATTTGCTCTTCCTGTTCTAACTTACATTTTTGGGGTGACTGACTGGCCCCAAAAACTATTAGATCAGTTGGACTGCAAAACAAGAAAAATGCTTCCTGCTTATCAAATGATATATAAAAAAAATCATTGTATACCAAGATTATATATTTCACATTCTAAAGGAGCTATGGGCCTCTGTGAAATTAATTACATGTATAGATCTGCAGCTGTAGGACTGTACACATCTCTGCTGACGTTACCAGATCCAAATATATTGAAAGTTTTAAAACATTAGGAGAACAAGTTTAAGATGACTTCCCTGCTTAAATTAGCAGAGGTATATCAGTGTCAAGAGGAAATATAAATCAAACCAGAAGTAGACAAAAAAATCAGTCAGGTACTGAATGTGCCAAAAAACATCAGACGGGAAGTCAAGAAATGTGAAGAAGGCATAAATATTGTGGTAAGTGCAGAAAACTCCTGGAACAACCTCATGTTGATCCGGATCTGACAAAGGAATGGTTAAGGAGAGGTGAATTTAAACCAAAAGATGAAAGGTTAATATTAGCAGCACAGGATGGTGGACTACATACTTGTTGGTTTACAACATCCACTGAACATGTGGGAGTAACAAATAAAGTCAGGTTACGTTAAACAGGATTTCAAACAGTCGCACATCTTGTTGCTGGGTCCCATACACTAATTTCACTGGGCTTGTATACTGAAAGGCATAATAATGTGGCAAGACTAGCACATTGGGGATTGTGCAAGCATTACAATACTGAAGTAATTGAGAAGTATTGAAAATATGCTCCACAAAGCATTATACAAAATTATGAAGTTTATATCACATGGGATTACCCCTTACCAACAGCTCGAACAATAGATGCAGATATAGCAGTCCACGAAAAGAAGACAAAAGTAGCATTGATCATTGAAATTGCTCACCCAGTGATTACACTGCCTTACATACAGATAGATATAAAGTAATAACATTCCAGGATTTGCAGGCAGAAATAAGGGCAATGTGGAAGAAGGATACCCAATGGTTCCAACAGTTGTAGGATAAATGGATTTCATAAAAAAATGTGCATTCTTATTTAGATATGCTACCGATACATGTTAACTCTATATGAATTACAGGAGGTGCCAATTGTGGGCACACTGCAGGTGTTGTGAATAGAACTTCTGGCTAATATCAAATATTGAAACAACACAGATTTCATGAACTTTAATTATTCTCTGACTTAGGAACGGGGTATATTCCTGTCATGGTATTAGAAACACAAAAGACTTGTAGAAATTAAACCAACAAACATTCTGAGTGCACATTTAAAGGTTCTTATAAGTTTTCCTTAACTGACATGCCATTACACCCATCCATCCTTCTATCAATCTATCTATCTATATGGCTTACAGATAGGAAATGTGAGTTTTTCTAACTCATAACAATTTTTGTGCAGAGTACAACTATAGTGCAGCAATTAGCACTGCTGTTTTGCAGTGTTTGGTTCTGCATTTCAGTTCACCACCTCCAGGCTTGTCAAACAGTAAGACGCACAGGAGACACTCCAGGTGCAGTTAACCATAGACAAGACCCCTATACAAATCATAGCTAGCTACCATCCCACAAATCTGACTCAGGATGCCCAAATTGCCTATCTAGACATCTTTGAATCTATCAAGATTCAACCCTTTACCCTGATCCTGGGTGAGTTTAACTATTCAAACATAGACTGGAAGAGCTACTCGTGCCAGAACACAAATGCCCAGAGATTCCACGATTTTGACAATGCAAATGCTTTGGAACAGCTTGTTGATACCCCCACAAGAGGTGATAATATCTTGGGCTTGGTATTAACCAACATGGGTAACCAGTGCAGCATCCCTACAGTATCATCCTCCCTTGTAAGATCCAACCATAAAGCGGTCATGTTCAAAGTCACCATCTCCTCTAACCACCTTCTAGCTCGGGTCAAACGAAAAAACTTCTCCAAAGCTGATCACAGACTCCTGCAGGATGGTATAAACAACTTCACAGCCCCCTCCCCCTCTCTAGGAACTGGCATCAGTATCCAAAATTATACCAGATTACTATACGAACATTTATATACAGTAGATGCATGGAATCAGGAATACCTGACAGGACTAAATCATCCTCTGCAAGGAAGAGTAAACTTGCCTGGTGGACATCTGCAATAAATAGACTCTATAACAAAAGAAAAGAATTGCTGTCCAGGACCAAGAAGGAGCAGGCACCTAACTGGAAGCAATATCTCCTTAGCCTAAATACACAAATAAGAGCACTAGTGAAATCCTCCAAAGCAAACTTTGAGTCCAAATTGGCCACATCTGCTCGAGACAATCATAAGGCCTTCTTCACATATGTCCGTAATCACAAAGGTAGTACCCAGGTCTGTTCAGAACTGGTGGTCAAGAACACCACATATACAAAGGCTGTTGATATAGCAAACTTGCTGGCTGACAGATTCAGTGAAAAATTCACCCCCTGCCCCCTGCCATCAGTAAATCAGGACATTCCCAGTACCTGCCTACTTCCCCTTATATCTAGGGATCAGGTCATCACTGCTCTCTTAAAGGCAAAAAACACAGCCTCCATGGGACCCGTTAACATCTCAGGCTGTATCCTACATGAACTCAGGCAGAAACTTGCAGCACCATTAGGTGCCCTATTCAACCAAAGCCTGAGTACTGACTTTATCCCAGCTGAGTGGAGGACAGCAACTGTCAGCCCTTTACACAAAGGTGGAGCATCCATCCATCTGGGAAATTATAGACCCATCAGCCTAACTAGCCTGATGTGCAAGGCCATGGAGGGATTATCATGGACCTCATTAACAAGGACATTGGCAACTTCCAAACACTCAATCCCACACAGTTTGGCTTCGTCAAGGGGGGGGGGGGGTCATGTCTGGTAAATTTGGCCGACTTTTTTGAGACAGTCACCAAAGCCATGGACTAGGGGAAGACAGTGTACACTGCCTACCTTGACCTGGCCAAAGCCTTTGACATTATTCCCCACTCAGGCACAATAGATAAGCTCTCTCAACTAGGCATCAATCCATACGTTACCAGATGGGTAGCTAACTGACTTACTGGTAGAACCCACCTGGTCAAAATAGGGGAAGCCACCTCAAGCAGTAGACTCGTATCGAGTGGCATACCCCAGGGTTTGGTCTTGGGGCATCTGTTATTTGGGATATACTTTTCTGAGGTGCAGGCCAAAACCAGTGGGCTATGCCTGACCAAGTTTGCAGATGAATGCAATGAATGCAAGCTGGGCACTACCATCAATTCAACTAGTGATGTGAACATCCTCCAAGAGGGTCTCACCCAAACAAATGACTGGTGCAAGAAACATGGCCTCAAGCTGAATACAAAAATAAATGCATCATCATCCCCTTTGGGGAAAGTGATGTCCCCACAAATTATCACATTAATAACAACGTCTTAATCACACAGTCAATCGTGAGGGATTTGGGCACCCAGACTGATTGCAATATGACTTTTGTCCACCATGTTGCTTCCATTGTAAGGAAAGCTTTCTACATGGCCCACCTCATAAGTAAGGGTATTTCATCTAGGGACAGGGATGTCACACCATCCCTGTATTCTTCCCTTATAAGGCCCATTATTGAGTACAATGCCCCATGCGGCGTGTACCTTGTAAATCACATGTAGCAGCTGGAGAGACCACAGAGGTTCCTCACCAGGATCATCCATGGCCTCAAAAGTCTTCCAAACAGATAGGCTAAAAGCCCTATCCCTCTAATCTGTTTCTTACAGACTCCTCAGAGGTGACCTCTGTCTAGCATACAAGGCAATTTTGGACCCCACCTTGATGGGACTGCTGCATATCCGCAAGTCAAGCTGCACTCAAGTAATCCACACACATGGCCTCAACCTGGCCTGTGACATCAACAGGACTTGTTGGCGGGACAGATTTGCATCTCAGAGGCTCTCACACCTGTGGAATAGACTCCCTCTCCACATGAAGCAGAGTACCTCTTTACCCCTTTTTAAGTGCAACTTGGATAACTGGATAGGAACTAGAAAATACATCCCTGGGATTACACCTGTGTCCCTGCTGGACAGGGGCATCGGGTGCTGATTTGTCTATACATGGACTACACTCTTGGCTAGGCTTATAAAGGCCTCAGGGCCAATAGCCAAGTAACTTCCTATGATCCTTGTGTGACACTTGCATATCCTCAATTTCTCCATCTGTTTACTTTGAACATTTTACATCCCGACAAAACAACTTTGGATAATTAAACTGGTGATTCACCAAACGGTGTGTGTGTGTGTGTGTGTGTGTGTGTGTGTGTGTGTGTGTGTGTGTGTGTTTTCTTGTGCACCAGTGCATATGTTAAATTAGTTGCCATGTTGTGGAGCCAAACTGACAAATGTATCAACTCAATTATTAAAACACTAAATAAATGTTGTTTACAGGTGTAAGCCACAGCTGTACCCCCAACAAAAGCCATCCCTGAGATTACATATTACCAACATTAAGATCAGAGAATAACAGGGAAAGGGTATAATTTCCTTAAGATCAGAGAATAACAGGGAAAGGGTAACATTTCCTTAACTTTGCATACACTTCTGTCTATGAAAATGTTAATTGACAAAGTACACATCTTATTTTTGAATCAAATAACTTGAATTTGGCATAATGGAGGCAGATATACATATATATATATATATATATATATATATATATATATATATATATATATATTATATGCAATATATATGCATACATATAGTATATTCTATATTGTCACGGGTAGGTGGTTATAGAAAATGTGTATCTGTCTTCACTGCATCATGAGTGTGGGAATATATTCAGAGAAATTAGCTAGATTGCATGGTTAACTGTCACATACTATAATATAATAGTGAATAGACTGAAAGGATAAACTCAAGAAGTGAGTTCCTCATGCAGATGTTTATCTGAAAGAAAGATATGGAAGCATGAATTGAGAGAAAGTTCATTCAGGGCTAACCTGCAGCATGAAATCTGTGGATTATACACTGTGGAAGTACTATTTTTAGAAGAGAGTATAGCTTACAGGGACCTACAGCCTTGGGTTCTCTTTTTGCTTAATATATAGCTTTTATCCTGGAAGAATTGAGTGGACAGAGTACTGTTTTGATTGCACTTTTTTCTTTAATCTGAAACTGTTAAGCCAAGTTGGATAATACTTTAGTCTATGGATTACTGAATAAACCTGTATTTTTAAGTATGTCTTACCTCCAGAGTCTTTTTGGAGCCTATACTTACCATGCGTGCATATGCACTTGGACAGAGACTTGTCAATATTGCTTTTGTCACATTACTACTGCTGTAAAGTGAAAACCTTGCATGCCCTGTTTTTTTCTTCCTGGCATTAATAACTGATGCCTGCAACTATCAAGGAATTACTGGTGAGGATTGTGGAAGAACTGATTACGAGTTGCTGCAGCTTCATAAACAGCTGATTATGCTGCTCAGCATAGCTGCCAACACCCACAGTTTGTTGCTTCCGAAGAAGGAAACCAGGAAAGATGACTTGGGATAATAATTAGTCACATCTGAGTTATATGACACTAAGGAGAATTGGAGCCAGCCAGACTGGGCAAGAATCCCCCCATCCCAGATGACAGAAGAAGCACTGAAACTACACATGAACCTGGATGAGACTGATAGCATGGACTATAGGTTCATAGGTTGGTACTAGGTTATCTGCCTGAAGGCATTTATAAGCCTAGCCAGCATGTGTTGGCTTTCGCCACCCTCTTAGATTAGTTTTCTGTGCCTCTGTCCAACAGAGTGATCCCTGGGGTAAACTTTCTGTTTCCCATCCACTCGTCAAGGTTTCTTTTGAAGAGTGTTAGCGAGGAGCTCTGCTTAATGTAGATTGGAATCTTGTTCCAAAGCATGGGAAGTCTCTAGGACAGGAATCTATCCCTCTAGCATGTTCTATTTATTGTTGTGGTGCGGTTTAGATCCCTAAGAGCGTGTGGCTTGAGGGGATAAGGATTTCTTTAGGTGGAGCATGTCCATCAATTCTGGGTTGGACATGGCCTTGTATATCAGGCAGAGATCACCTCTGAGTAGGTGGTATGCAACCAAGTAGAGCTGGAGTTTCTTCAGTTGAGCTGCATAGGGCATCTGTTTGAGGCCAGTGATCCTCTTGGTAAGGTACTTCTGTGGTCTTTCCAGCTGTTGCAGGTGTCTTGTAAGGTACATCCCAAATGGGGTTTGTACTCTATGATGGGTCTGATGGGGCACAATGTCCTCTTTTGATCTGGATGCAAACCCTTTTGTGATTAGGTGGACCACAAAGAAGAATTTTCTAACCACTTTGGCAATGTGATTATCAAAGGTGAGATGACTATCTACTTGGGTCCCCAGATCCCTTATTACATCTTCTGTATTTAGGGGACTACCACCTATGTGGTAGGTTGTGGGTACTTTGTTTTTTTCCAAAGGGGATGACTATGCACTTTTTGGCATTTAGCTTGAGGCCATGATTTTGACTCCAGGTATCTGTCTCAGTGAGACCCTTTTGGAGGATGTCTGTGCCAGCTGGAGAGTCAATTATAGCCCCTAGTTTGCAGTCGTCTGTGAACTTGGTCAGCCGTAGTCCTCCTGTGCTCACCTATACCTCTGAGAAGTATATGCCAAACAGGAGGGGTTCTAGGACTGAGCCCTGGGGAATGCCACTTTTAACCAGTTTAGAGTCGGACCTAGCTCCTGCAACTCTCACCATGTGGGTTCTGTCCATGAGCCAGTTGGCAACCCATCTTGTGATGTAGGGGTTTATGTTCAGGCTGGAGAGCTTGTCTATAATACCAGAATGGGGAATGGTATCAAAGGCCTTAGCAAGGTCTAGGTAGACTGTGTGTACCACCTTTACCTCATCTATAGCCTTGGTAACTGTCTCAGAGAAGTCCACCAGGTTTAGGAGGCATGATCTGCCCTTAACAAAGTCGAACTGGGTAGGGTCCAGTGTTTGGAGGTTCCCAATGTCTCTGTTAATGAGTTCCATGATGATGCGCTCCATAGCCTTGCAGACTAAGCTAGTTAGGTTTATAGGGCAATAGATAGTTCCCAGGGTCTGTTGTGGCTCCACCTTTGTGGAGCAGAATAACCATTGCTGTGCACCGCTCTATGGGTATGTAGCCTGTGGAGAGGCTGAGTTTGAACAGTGTGTTTAGGTGAGGGGTTAGTTTGTCATTGAGCTTGTGTAGGACGCAGCCTGGGACACCATCCGGTCCCATTGATGCTGTGTTTTTGGCTTTGGAGATGGCTGTTTTAACCTGAGTGTCTGTGATTTCAGGAGCTCTACATTCTTCTGGTATGGTTATGGGCCCTTTTGGGGGTGAGAGAGGGGTGAAGGTTGTGCTGAACCTGTCTGCCAGGATATTGGCGATATCAGTTGGCTCAGTGTATTTTGTGCCATTCTGCACTAACTCCAAGCAGATCTGAGCATTGCCACTTAGATTATTGACATAGATGAGGAATGCCTTGTGGTTATCTTTGGAGTCCTTGGCAATTTTTCTTTCAAAGCTTGCCTTGTATGATTTTATGCGGGATCAGCGTTTCTTGCTGATACTAATCAGGGATGTCTTCTCTTCTTGGGATTTTACTCTATTCTGTACTAGTTTCCTCCTTTTATTGTATAGCTTGTTTATGGCAGGGGTCCACCAGACTGGTTTCCTTTTCTTGGAGGAGTGAGTCTTGGTTTTGCTTGGGATGGCATGATCCATGCATTCTTGTCGGTGCCCATAGAATGCATTAATAAAGGATTTTGCAGCTTGGACAGCATTATCCTTCAGCATGGGGGCTTTGAAACTTTCCACCTTGGTCTTAAGTAATGTGAAGTTTGCTTTTGAAAAGCTTTTCATGGTGGTTTCCTTGTCCGGGGGTGGGGGCATAATTTAGATATCCAAAGTGATTTGTTTATGGACAGATCTAACCAGCGAGGGGTTGACCTCTGGTGTGGAATACCAGTCGCCCATGTTTGTGATGACCAGGTCCAATATGTTGTCACCTTTGGTGGGAGTGTTGACCAGTTGAACCCAGGCGTTTGTGTTTATAAATTCTAGGAAATGTTGGTCAAGGGAGTTAGTACTTGAGTAGTTCTCCCAGTTAATTTTTGGGTAATTGAAATCACCCAATATTAGGGTGTTTGGTAGGACCTTTATGTTTCCCAGTGTTTTCAGAAACGTGGAATGAGGGTCCTGGGACATGGTGGGTGATCTGTAGCAAAGCTACAATTTGAATTGCAGTTTTGCCCATTGTTAGTTGCACATGGATGATCTCTGAAGCATAATGCTGTGCCACTAACCTGGAGGTGTGGGTATCCTTGAAGGATATGGATATGCCTCCACCTTTTGTATTTCAGTTTGGGGTCTGTGGCCGAAATGTATGGTATGAGTTGTAGCCTGGTAGTGCTGAGGTGCTCTCTGGAGCCTTAAACCAGGTTTCTGTTACTGCACATATATTGATTTTCTCCATACTGAGGAGTGCCTTGAGTCCATGCATTTTGAGGTTTAGACTTCTGGCATTGAGTAGCATTACCCTCAGTTTTTTGTTACTTGTGCTATTTACAGCGGTGATATGGTAAATATTGTTAGTCAGGTCTAGCATAATTACATTCATACAAACAATAACATTTTATAATGGGATGGTTAATAAAAATAAACTGTCAAGTGCACAGATTTATAATGTAAAGAATATTTTAAAGCTCTGGCTTAATCCTGATACCAGCAGTAAAGTACAAATGTTACTAATGTTTGCAGTAGATAGGTTTAGAAAAGTTTGCTTACTAATAGAGAGTAAAGAGGTAATGCAAAGTGACCCTAAGAAATCGTATAAGCTAGTGGTTTTAGAAGTACATTTAATACTTAATGATACAATGTTTAAATATGAAATTTCAGTTTTTAGGAATAAAACTTAGGAAAATAACATGTTATGCAAATCAAAAAGCACCAATGAATATGTTCATTGGGGGAGGTGTAGGAGATTCCCATTGCTATGTTCTGCACTGCCAATACTTATGAAAATAATGCCAGAAGGAACACAGCATTGAAATGCATGCTTTAGATGAAGTTCATACCTCTCAACTGTCCAGATTTTCACAGAATGTCCTGATTTTTGCCTCATATTTTTGGTCCATTCCTCATAAAGTTTGTGGTTTTCTAGCAAATCACTGAGGATTGAAGTTACTAAATAATGACATGTATTTGAGTTTCAGAGTTCATGTAATTCAGAAAATGCATGATAACACAAATCCTGTTATTCTGGCAACTTTCTAAGTCTATAAAAGCAATATTTACAAAGTGTGACTATTTTGAGGCCTTTGTCCCCCCCCCCCCATTATTTTCAGCTTTGTCCAGATTTCTTGCACTTCGATTTTGAGAGGTAAGATGAACTTGAACCTATGAAGTGTGAATGAATTAAGCAAACATAACTAAGACTGGACTGTATCACTGTGCTAAAGTCAAACTAGTTGTTGTTGTTTGTCTTTCGGCTTTTTCCCGGTAAGGGGTCGCCACAGCAGAACTCCAGTCCGCTAATGATTGGCAGTGGATTTTTTACGAAACGCCAAGGTGCCAGCTCGACGCCCAACCTTCAACGAAGGCACGCCCATTTACGCATGCATGTCTTTCGAACGCTACCCAACTGTGGGGAGGACATGCAGACTCCACACAGAAGGCACTCCCAAGCCAAGCTGAGAATCGAACGGGAGAACCTCTTGCTGTGAGGTAACAACACTACCGCTGTACCACCACGGAATACGTGCTAAAGTCAAACTAGTAAAATGTATTATATGCTTAGTAGGAAATAAGGTACAAGCCCTTCTAGATTCTGAGTGCATGATTTTCTTTGTCAGGCATTCCCTAATGGGTAAGCATAAGATTTGCAACAATAAAGAACTGGAGTTAAAATGCATTCATGGTGAGAGAAGAGAGTAGACACTTGCACATATGTAAATTCAGACAGTTCTGGGAAAACTGCTGCATCCTGTGATTATAATTCCTGACTTAACCTATGACAAAATGTTAGGAAAAGACTACCTCCATTTTAAAGCACTATGAATAATGTTTGAAGAGGGAGATTCCATAGACACAGTTTGGCAGCATGATGCATCACTCAGTAACACAGTAACAATGTAGATGGGTTACCACAAATAATTAACATTCATACGGAGAGACATAATCAGAACCAGGAGAAGGGAGTTTCATAAAAACTGCTAAAGAAACCAATTTTTTGGTTGTGGTTAGACATTAGAAAGGAGCCTTCTTTTTATCAGAAGAATATAACTGTTAGAGCAACATTATCTCAAAACTTAAGAGCTGACAGTATAGGAAATGAAAATGAATTGATAGGAAATTCTGCAATAAGCCTTTAGAGCAGGAAAGAAAGACAGAAACGTGCTATAGCTGTTAGCACAGAAACAGTGGTGAAAAACGGAAAAAAAGGTACTTGATTGAAGACTCTCAGAATATAGGGAAATGTAAAAGGGAAGTCAGCAGAAACACTCAGAGTTCTGAGGCTATTTATACTGTGTAAAGTATAGAATGCAGAGTGCACTTAAGCTGAACTTGAAGCAGCAGGGATATGTGAATCAAAAGAAAAATATTATAAATAAAAGTTATGGCAATTTTTATTCTGAGCTATCCTTTGTAATGAAAGGGTAACATAAGGCAGGAGAAGAAAGTGAGAGGGTGGTGTCTGTTGGAGTAAAACTTGGAGGAGAGCAACCAAAAATAAAAAGAAAGTACTCAAGCCTGTCAGATAGCCATGAAAATAAAATAGCAGCAGAGGAACTTTCTTTTGAAATGTCTGTTGCAGAGGAATACACAGAAAAAGTTCCATTGTCAGTATTTGTAGGGGAAAATAGTCACAAGTTGGTATACCTACAAGCGAGCAAAATAAACTTTAAAAAGGTACAGTGGGAAGATTATACTTGAAGAAGGGCAGGAAAAGACTATAACCAAGGTTTTAAGAAAAGATAATGAACAGAATATTCCTATTACTTCCTGACCCAAGTTTGAGTCAAAACAATATCTCTTATATAGAGTAGTTAAAAAGGGAAGACATTATGTAAGGGTAACTAGTGTCTGCAGCTTAAAGGCCACTTCTAGTGAAGCTAGACCATAGTCACATGTAGGAGAGTCCGGCAGAATGTACTGGCAAGGCATATTGAAGGAGCAAGGGAACAGTGTTTTTTGTGAACGATGTCAGAAAACTACATCACTTCCAAAATATATAAACATCCCTTGATACTAATTAATCCCTATCACAGAAGTACCATGTAGATATAATGAAATGGCCATTGGTAAAATACAGCAAGGAGTATTAGCACATAGTAATCATAATTCACTATGCTAGCCAATTTCCAGAAGCAATGCCATTATAAATTACTAATGCAAAGGCTCATCAAGGAAATGGTAATTTTATTCTCCAGAGATGGCATCTCTAAGGGGATATTAAATGACCTAGGCACTTCCTTTATATTAAGTTTACTGTACTAGCTATGACGTTGCTTTACAGTAAATTAGCTGAAAACATTCATTTGCCATCTGCAGACTCATGGATAGGGAAGAAGGTTAATAAAACTCTGAAATCCTTGTTGAGAAAAGTTGTGGCTGTGGTAAAGATAGAGAACTGTTGTTACTATAGTTACTGTTTGCAATCAGAGAGAGGTGCCACAAGCTTCAATTTACAAAGAGGTGAAACTGAAAAAATGATCAAACTAGGCATGATAGAAGGATCATAAAGTCACCAGAACAGCACAATAGTCTAGCCCCAAGAAATGAATTATCTAATAAGTTTAGAAAACTAAACATTTGTTAGGGATCCCAAACCAAGAACTGATGAGATGACAAAGAAATTTTGGAAGGCCAGATGCATAACTAGTCAACAGATATACTGACAGATACCACTCCACCACCACTACTACGAGACAAAAGGTAACTCTTATAACTCATGATGATCTCTTTCAGTACACAGTGTTACTATATGGCTGACACAGAGAACCAGCAACATTTCACAGTCTGATGAATAAAATATTAAGGATCCTAGATGTTGATTAATTCAGCGGATACAGAATCTCACTTTCGTCAAATGCAAGGTATGAAATAATCAATAGGACAGGCAAGATTGACTGTAAATGTTAAGAAAAGTAACCAGGTTTGATGGACGCTAAACTCCTAAGCAATTTATAGAAAGAGAGAGATGGTAAGACATCAAAAATAAAAAAAAACAGCAGCCAGTAGAGACAAGTGAACCCTCTTCTTAGACTACTTTGGTATTAGAGAATGATTGTCCCTAATTTTTGTGACCAGTGTTTGCCTTTTGATAGATCTCTTAATGGCAGAAGCCCTTATCAACGTTAAATGGCATCTTAAAGCAGGCAGAGCATTACTGAACTAAAAATGGTCACTTTTTCTGAACCTGATAGTAACATCTGATTTAAACAAGGAGTTTGACTTATATGCTGACACATCAGAGGCTGGTTTGGTGGCACTGTTATCCCAATATATTCAAGGCAAAGAACACCCCATGTGCTATATCCTTAAGAAGCTAAGCAATACAGAATGGAGATACTCAATATTGACAGTGTCAAACTATGAAGTGGTCTTTTCATGCCGATAAATACCATTTACAAGGCAAGGTACTTCCTTGGGGTAAAATATCATACCCCTTTGCAATGTTTAAGCAGGAAAACTATTGGTAGCAACTAACTGTGTCAGCCCTATCCCGCTAACCCTTTCAGAATACAGGAATATACAGATGTACCCTTATCAGAAGAAATATTGAAGGGCTGTCTAGGGCCAAGGGTCAACAGCCCACACCATTGATTCCAAACCTCTGATTTTTTTGCTAGGAATATGGTAGTTGTAAAGTAATATTTATGAAAAATATACATGTGTATTTTTAATGTACTCAGAATTTATAATACTGTTATATAGTATGGGGAAATTCTCTGTACGAGAACTTAGTTCACAATGTCTTAATTGTCAATTTAGATAGTATGAAAGGAGTAAGTTTGAGAGCTAATCTCTGGAAGTTTGTTTCTCACACAGAAGTTCATCTTAATAAAAATGAAAAGCATGTAATGAGAAAAAATCCAGTCAGAGATATCCTGTGAAACATGACCTATGAATTATACCTTGTGGGAGTGCTTCTTTATTGAGTAGAAGGTTAGGCCTGGAAAGAACTGCAACCTTGGACTTTCCTTTTGCTTAAAAGACAGCCTGTTCCCTGGGAGGGCTCTGTGAAAAGAGTATAGTTATGTAGGAACTGTTTGTTTTTTTCTGAAATGACTATGGCAAGTGGGCGATAACTTTAGTTAATAGATTACTAACTATAATTGTGTTTTTATGTATATCCTGCTTCCAATGTCTTTTGGAACTTTATAAATATATATATATATATATATATATATATAGAGAGAGAGAGAGAGAGAGAGTATATTAACACAGTAAAACTCTCTTAGTCATCAAGTTTACAAGATTCAGCATGTTTTTATTCACAAGAGAGGTAAACACAAACAAGTTCATCTTGGCAAAACACATTGAAGCAAACAAATAAAATGCAGTCTTTATAGCAAAACTTACAGCTTTGTAGAAAAATAACAGGTCAAGGCAGCTTTCTTTCTATGAAACAATGCACACAGAGTCTTTCAAAGCTGGCTGAAGATCTCCAGGACTCAAATTTGCTTACCTTTAGCATCTTAATAGCATAAGTAGCTACAATTCCACAGGAAGGGAACACTCCCAACAGCTTTCCACATATGCAGGCTCTAAGCTAAAGGTAAAACAGCCTTTATTCATCTTTCCTACACAGGATAGCTCCTACTGTCTTTTAAATACAACTTCTTTCGTAAACATTTGCTGGGGACTCCTCTCCAGAAATCCATCTAGACTTAAAGGAAAACATCCCTGACATACGTAACAATTTAGCTTAGGCCTCAGATACAATTGGTTTTACCGTCACATGATTTCCTATTTCCTACCTGTAAAGCCTTTACCTGTTGTCAACAAATCCCTCTCTTGTATACAACAACTGTTGGTTTAGGGCTTTCGTTCTTTCTCTACAGCTCCCATAGTAATCAACATTGGCAAAATGCTCCCAAGCACAGAACTATAAATTCTGACATCTGAAGATGAGGTGTAGGCCCACGACAGCACATATGCACTCAGCTGATGTTGATCTGGGAAGTGCAATATATATATATATTTTTTTTTCAATAATAATTTTTATTGTTTTCTTATATTCCATACAAAATTAAAACAATACAGAAAATTTAAAAAAAACTACCAACTAATGTAACTAACACTAACTCCATAACATATATACAATATTTACATAAATGCTTCCAAGTAACACATTGAATTATACACAAAAACTATAAAAGTGGTTAAGATCAATTCGAGTAATAAACAGTTGCTGTTACAGAGTCTCTTAAAAGTGTAGAAATTCTTGCTAAATTAAAATATAACATATTACGCTAATACAATATTAAATACTTGTTCCCATATTTTTGGATTGTTAATATTTTTATTATGTTGGTTCAAAAGTAGTTTGTGAGCTACTATATGCCTTATTGCTAATACTCTAAAATTCAAATGCCTGGCAAGTTGAAATTACTATCTGTCTGACTGAAGTGCCATAGATGAAGTGCATGATCAATAACAATACAAATTCTTCACCTAGAAGACAATACTTAAGGGAAGATTAAGTGCATTTAATAGCCAAACACTGCTGTTCAAATGCTGAACTCTGCCATTCAACATTACTTAAGGCACAGCTTTTACTATAAATGGAGTCTTCATACCCCCTCAACCTCTTGCTGAAATAATGGTTTTAAATCTACTTCAGTGACCTCTGTGAATGCTATAAACTGTTTAAAAGTATGGGTCTAACAGAATGTGCTCAGAACATAATACGCTCATTAACTTTTTGAAAACTGTGTCTGTGTCTCCTATCCATTTAACATTCAGGAGGGCCCTTTACCTGGCTAAATATGTCAGGAGCCATGATATAGTGATGATGTTTGAAATAAAGTTATAGTAGTAATCGACCAATCCCAAAAAGGCCTTGCTTTTTTGCTTTTCATTGGGTATGGACAAATTACGTGTGGTGACTTCATTTCTGTTTGGAGATTTTAATATCCCCCTCCATATCACATAGCTGATATACGGGGCTTGGACTTTTGACAAAGTACCTTTCTTAGTCTTCAAAGTAAAGTAACTACATTGTCAAAATAAACTGCTGCATATCTTGTATGGGGTTTAAGAATCCTGTCTATAACTTCTCACGAATAAATGGCACCCCATAAAGGCCAAACAGCATCAATGTATAATAGAAAAGGCCATCAGGTGTGGAAATGCAATTTTCTTTTTAGTGCCACAGTCAATAGGATTTGCCAATAACCCTTAGTTAGTCTGGTGAAGACAGAAACTCAGCATTATCCAGTATATATTATTCAATATTGTAGTCACTGCAGAATATTATAGTCCTATTGGGTTTATGAGCCAATCTAACAAGACTACTCCATTCACTCTGTCACTCCAGGATTCTTCAATCACCTGTACCTCAATCATCATCTATAGTTCCTCCTTTGCTGCTTGAGATTGGTATTAAATTGGGATTAGTCTCAAAATTATGCTGAATTAAATTAGTACTACCAGGCATTTCTAAGAATATGCCCCTGTTCCTGAGCACCAGTTCTGTAACTTTCTTTCTCTGGGATACTGACAATGCTTCTACCATCTTTAATTCAAACCATGATGTAGAGTTTTTAACATATTCAATAAACATACTCAATACAGAAACCTAATTTTCTTTTCAGAGTGTCAGCACATTTAATTCAGTTTACGTTTTCTATTCTGAGTTTGTCTCATTTTGCAGTTTACTTCATTGAACATTTCTTTATCACTTAAAAAGGACTTTGCCACTTAGCAAAAAAATTTTTCAGCAGCGACCATTAAAATAAGCACCTTTCACCATGCTTGTACCTCTATAATATCAGCATTTCTCTTATATGCTGTTTCATGTGCTTCCTGTGATCTTCCAATGCATTGTCTGACAACAGGCATTACAGCTTTTAACCAATGCAATAGTTCTATGCAATATCATATCTCATGCTCGAGGGAAATGTTTTCTTCTCCCCAGTCTAACAAGTCTCATGGATGTCTGCCATACAGTTGGCCAAAGGGAGTAAATCCAGTTGAGTTAGGGACACTTCTCTAAGAGTGAAGGGAATGTATTAAAGTAGCTGGCCTCAGTTTTCCTCTTTTATGTTATAGCTTTAAAAGCATGAGTTTCAGTGCTTTGTAAAAGTGTTACACTACTTCATCTATTTGTGAGTGGTATACAGAAGCCATGAGCTGTTTCACCTTAAAGAACTGACATAGTTGTTTTCTTAGTCTGCACATGATCAGGGTGTACTGGTCTGTAAGGATTTCTTGTGGAATTCTAACCCTAGAAAATAGTAGAACTCGTCATCTTGCTACAAACTCAGTGTTTAAGTCCTTTAATGGGAGCTGCTTCTGAGAACTTTGTGCTGTAACCAGTGATTAGCAATATATACAGGTGATTTTTACTTCATTTCACAAGGGTACCTACAAGATCCATAGCTGTTCACTCAAATGTGTCGTCTATTTATCCATGTCCTTAATTTGTAAGGGTATTAACAAAATAGCACTATTTGCTGCCTTTTGATGATGTGTTGTCTAAGGTGGTAAGCCAAGTGGCCCCATCAAAGCAACTCTATTTCAGAAATGAATTTCTATATTTATTAAGAAGCAACATACAGTTTCAGTACATTTGAATGTGGCAGTGTTCTGTCCCATATAGATCATCCCATAGTAATTTAATTGGATTTCTTCTCAACTTTATAAATACTCTCTTTTTTTAACAGGTTCACTAGAAACAACCCTAAAGCATACAGCAGGCTCATTCAAAAGGTAGTCCGAGTGCACTCAATCCACCTACCATTTATTTTGGACAGACTTTGCACCACCTCTGCCCTTGTGCTTTAAGTAAGTGTTAGGGGCATCCAACATTTTCTGCATGTATTTGAGCCTGCACAGTGACTAGTCTGAAGACAAGTGCTTCATTGTCCTAATTTGTAAGCAATAGCCTTATAGTCTATAAACCCTTCTCCACAGATATCTTGCTGACCAGCTTTTACTCTCTACTACCTAGCAGACATTGACATTTACACTTACTGCTCTTACTCATACTATTTCTTTCTCTTATATTTTCTTCAGCTCTTCTAGACTTGCTACTCCATTATTTATAGCCTCCTCTTTTTCTTCAGTGGAACTGCATGCCTTTCAAGGAAGTCACACTTGGACTCCCTTCCTTTCTTATTTGTCCTTGTCTGAGACAGTTGTTAAACCACTTACAGCTCTGAGCCAGTATTTGTGCCCAGTCACCATTAATTCAGTGCATTCAGCTGTCTCTTCAGTATTTTTATATTTTTCTAGAGAAGTGTCCCTGCAAGAAAATAAATACGTATGTAACAGTGAAGTCTGCAACTGGAACACCAATTTGTGCTCTATATTTTTGTGTAAATTATAAATATTATGGCAACTTAAAACAAAGAACTTTGTCCACAATACTAGGTCCATTTTCTTAGACCACAGCAGTCACACTGGTACTTTCTCCTTTAACTGTACCTCATTGATTATTTTAGCAGTCCACGGTCTCCCTTCCTTAAGTTTATTTTTCCTTTGCTCCAGATGCTTGTGTAGCCACTTTCAGTGCTGAACCAGTATTTTTCCATAGCTGCAGTCCTGCATTTTGGCTTATTTTTCTCATTATTTTACTGACCTTTGAGGTTGGGGAAGTATTTGGAATTTTACACTTCAAAGTCCATAGAAATCTCTTCACCATTAAACAGTTGTTCAAACAATGAAATGAAATTGTTTATTGATATATATATTGCAATTCAACAGGTCAAGCTGATATTGGATTAACTCTCCTACTAAAACTGTATTGTAAAGCAAGCAAATGAAGACTTTCATCTACTGGCCCAAAGGTCTTTTAAACTGCATTGTTAATTTTGCTTATCTCTCAGCAGATTTTTGACTGTTTAAGTTCAGTCACTAATTGTTCTTCTCTGTCTTTCTGCCAAGTTTTCACTCTACTTCATTTGCCCTTGCTAATGCTCTAGCTCATTCGACTCCACTACCCTATCCCCAATTCCCACCCACCCTCTCTTACTCTGTATTTATACTTCCATAGCACCATCCACATATTCCTCAAACCAATACCATCAGTTTCCTTATGAAGAAAAATAATCAATAGAATTACTCCCAATACTAACATCCACTCTAGTTTACCACCCAAGACTCTCTCAAACTGTCCTACACCTTGCCCCATCACTATCCCATTACATCTCTACAACAAACCCAGTATACTCCAAACATTTTCTAATTCTAATTTATAGCAAAGATAAAACCACAGTTAAATAAGATGCCCCTAACTCAGATTATTTTCTATTCCACCTCATTCTAGTAGCCTTCATCACCAATTATCAAATCTACCTCCTTCAAATGCTTAACACTTCAACCAGTCTTCACAAAGAATATCATCATCTACAAAGCCTTTTGCCATATAATCCTAGCTCTACAAACACACCACATCTAATTTATTTACCTATAAATATCTGAAAAATAAGTATCGAAATTTATTATCAAATACCAAACAAAGACCAAGATATAAATTGCCGCACTTTTCCCTCTCTAAAATATCAATTAAAAAAATTAGACAAGATATTCATCTCAACCCAGGTCCCACTGTTCATAAAACCATCACTTCCAATGACAAAATAAACCAGTTGCCTAATACCTCTCAACAAAAAACAACCCCAAAACTCACCGTACTAAATACAAGCCTAAGAAGTATTTGCAATCAAATCCATGACATACATACTGACCTTGCCACATACACTATTGATGTAGTCATAGCTATAGAAACCTGGTTAAAAAAAAGGCTAATGAGACTCCCCCACCTGATACAATATACTCAGGCATGACAGACAAAACAAGTGTGCAGGTGGTGTAGCAATCATCTATAAAAATTCCCTCACCATTATCTTTCACAGGAAATACCCAAATTTAATAATGCTAGACTTCTAATAACACTCCTAAAATTCAACAATAGGACAACTGCATGTTTAACAGAAATTTATATACCACCAGAGAATAACATTAATACTGCTGAAAACTTCCTGTATTTAAATATCCCAACAAATTAACCATGAAAATATAATACTTGGAAACTTGAATACAGACTGGAAACTCAAATTCCACTAGCCCCACTCTACACATAAACTTGTACAACTTCAAACAATTAATACCCATGGCCACTAGAATCAATAAAACTTCAGAGACACCCAACATTAGACTGGATCTTTACAAACAAACCAGACAAAAGTAGGCTTTATCTCAGATAACATAAGTGACGACATACCAACACATGCCATTAGAACTCACCATAACCTCGATAAACATATTATCTATAATCAAATATGAAATACAACAATTGTAGCAAAGATATTTTCAATGAAGCACTAAAATGATGTAACTTTAATGTACTTAGAACAATCCCTGTAGATACTGCTATAGAACACTTTAATAACATATTCTTACAGATCTTACACAATCTAGCACCAGTATGTAATGAAAGAGCAAAGTCCAACTCCACACCATGGTTAACAAAAAAAAAAAAAAATAAACAAAAAAAAAAAACTCATTATAAAAAGGGAAAAGCCTAGAAAAATAGGCATAAAAATAGAACTCAAAATGCCTTCTAGCAATTTAGACATCTTGCAGCCTTGCAAAACTCCATGTGAAACAGGACAAGCAAGCATACTATACCAACAT
This sequence comes from Protopterus annectens, assembly GCF_019279795.1. NCBI lineage: Eukaryota > Metazoa > Chordata > Ceratodontiformes > Protopteridae > Protopterus > Protopterus annectens. The sequence continues at coordinate 446,369,248 of NC_056749.1, read as the reverse complement.
ACAAGACAAACATCAAAACAACCCAAAACCTTTTTGGTTATTATTAAATAATATAATGCACACTGGTAAGACCACCACTCCCTCTCCAAAAGTAGACAACATGACAGACTCTATACACACATTGTTTAATTTGTACTTTATACAATTAATATTATCTCTCTTAGACACCAATAGAGCTGCTCACCTCTCTCTACCCTGTCCAACCAAAACCACCCACATCTCTTCAATTTTAGTTCATTACCCGCCTCGCTCATAATGAAGTTACTCTTTAAACTAAAAACTACTTCCATAGCTGTAGACCAAACTACCATTAGATTCCCATCACTGTGGAAAAAATCCTACATCATACCACTGCACAAAGGCAGCACATCTACAGAGTTTAATAACTACAGACCAACAGCAATTCTCTCCTCTGACCAACATATTAGAGAAATACAACCATTTGCAGCTGATACAATACCTAACCTCAAATAACCTGCTGTCAGAAACACAACATGGGTTTAGGCCCCAGCACAGCATCACTACTGCTCTACTATATTTCACCAATATAATATATTAACATGGAAATGATGATCTGCATGTGTCCACCATGTTCTTAGACTTGTCAAAGACATTTGATACTGTCTCGCACCATCACCTGCTCATTCAGCTCTCCTCAATAGAACTTTCACGATACTCCTTGTCATAGTTACTTAGTTACCTATGTGGAAGGCAACAAGCCATTAAATGACAACAAACCTACTCATCCTTTCAACCAGGAATACTACAGGTGATCTTTCTCCTCCGTAGAAACCTGGCTCAAAGAATCAAACCTCCTACTCAATTCCAAGTAAACTAAGTTAAAACTTTTTATCCCAAAAATTTGCCAAAATCAAAAAAAATCTTTTACAATAAAGTCAGCAAATAATACTGTTATTGAAACTGTAACTCACGGTAAACTTCTAGGTGTTTTAATCGATGACAATCTGAAATATGACCAGCATATAATGCACAACATTAAATCTACACAGCAGAATCTAGGCTCCCTTTATAGGATCAATGCACTCCTTACAGATAGTGCAAGAAAAACTTTAGACACCACCTTCTTACTGCCAGCTCTCTTACACACTGCTCCTATCCTAACAAAGTTAAACAATACTCAAAGAAAGAAACCTGCCTCCTGCTACAACAAAATTAAATTTGCTACCAATCTCCTTTATAGGACCCATCATTGTCATAGCTTAAAGCAATAGAATTTTCTTAAAATGCGCAAATACCTAACATATTCACTACTAACTATAGCACACAGACTCATTCATCATCCAGAAAAATGCCCTGCACTGCAAATGTTATTATTGCCCTACTGTCTAGCAAGGGAATCTGTTCTAGTAACAAATTCTTGCTACTCACAAATAAGTCAAATAATGTTGCAGGAGACTCGCTGTACTCCCAACACATTGTTAAATGCTGGAAAAGTATCACCAAATAAATAAAACTGTCCAACAAATTCAATAGTTTTAAATTATTGCTTAACCATCTTAACCAGTCCTGGTCCTACATAAGCTCATCACCAAGTTAAAATGTTGTGCTCACAGTAGGATACTCTTCAGATACTATAATTAAACAGAATACTCTTAACTTCTCACTGAAATCACCAAACAATTGTTATACATAACTGCTAGCTGTAGTCCACTAAGTTGTGTGTGGGTTTTCTCTTTAGTAACCTCAACCTTTGTAAAATCTTAGAATGTATAAATGTAACAACGTATGTGTATAAATGTAAATAAAAGTATAACTACTCTGTGTTTAACTGGAACTAAATATAATGCAGTGCAAACAAATGGAGGTTTTCATCAGGTCTCTGCTGAAAATGGGTTTTACCCAGTTAGACTTTGCCAGTAAACATAGACAAATAAATAAATAGCCTAAATAATAGTACTGAAATTTTCCTAAGCCCTATTAATGTGTGATTTTCTAGCACTATAAGTGAACAACACTGAATTAATGACTTTGTTCATACCACCTGGTCATTGAAATATAGCTAAAATTCTAGGCTTTGGTTGATTCATAGCTAGCGATCAAATTAAAATGTGGCTATAGACCAATTTAAGAGAGATCCGAAAGGTTTGTGTACTAGTGACTAGCTTAGTATCTATTATCAGTCATTAGATACTCTGTAAAGCAATTCATTTGATTTCAAAATTCGTGTGAAGTAAGAATGTTCTGATCAGTTGTCTCAACAATTCTTGCTATATTTTCTCTAGCCCTGTGTACAGTGGTGTCATCTTCCCTTTTGACAAATCGTTGCATGGCTTAAGTGGAAAGATCAGTATTAATCTCATTCCTACCCTGACATTTAGTGGAGTAAATAGCTTAATGTTCTTGAATGCAGGTACTGACTTCTCTCCTTTGCCTAATTCCTCTATAGAAAGGGCAATTCACAAAAGTAATTCTTTTCAATCTAAAGTGCTGGTAACTTTTTTTGTCTCTGCCTTTTTTCTATTTATACTTATTGTCTGATTAGAATTCTGTTTGTGTGCTTGTCTGTTTTTCTGCTTAAGTTTCTTTCTGGCTACTTTCTTTTCTGTTCAATCATCCCTGCCTTGTTCTGGGTTTCTGCATTTGTTTATAATTAATCTATGGGTTCATAGACAATTACTAGATTAGCTGTCCCCTGGGGGGTCATTTTAAACTTAGCCAATTTCCCTTCTTAGGCTGAGAGTCAAATTCTGAACCTTGTGACTGGGGTAAACACCTTAACCATTTATACCAACCTTCACCCCATTCTTATAACTATGGGCCCCTTTTCTTTAATCTCTTTACTGACTTCTCACAGTAATTACTGATATTTTGTGCAGAAGATCCTGAACTGTGAGTCCTTTCTTGTTTGGCTATGTACAACTTCATTCCCTATTGACGCCCACTAGTGTTTGGTTCAGACATTTTAGATTAACCTTCTATACAGATCCAAGCCTTAATGCTTTTATAGCTTTTAATTCCACACCTTTGTCTTTAGTAGGGCTTTATTCCTATATCAAGAAGCCTGTTTTTTGTCCCCCACCCAAATATTTTCCACATTTCTTTCAAATGGGGAAAGTCCTGCTTGCTTAACACATAATTTGTTAGATTTGGCACTAAAGTTACTGGACGCGGTACCTTGCTTAAAATAGTTTGCATTTCATGTTTGTTGAGAGCCCAGTGGCGACGGCAGATTTTACCTTTATCGAGGCTAGGTACTTATTCTAATCAGATTCCACTGGTTCTATTTCAGATACAGGTTGTTTAACAGCTGGATGACTATTGTTATTACACTTTATCTGTACAATAATATTTTATAACTTGCATAATAGTTCTCCTTAGTGTCCCTTCATAAAACATTGAAAGCAAGTTGGCGCAAGGTATAATGATTTTTGTTTGCTGAGAGATGCAGACATAAACATAAACATACTGATTTTCTTGGTTATCAGACACAGATGCATATATTTGTGACTGATTGTTAGTAGGTAATGCTGAAAGCATGTCTGACATAACATTTGCATTTTCAGAACATATTGAATATTTTAATAAGTCTACTAGGTATGCAGATGTTTTCACATTATTCTGAAGCACACTTTTGAAAATTATCTAGGACTACCCTCTTAAATATTCCACTGAACACATGCCTAACTTTATTCCCTACACCATTCACCTCAGATTCTAATAAGTCTTAATATGTACTTCAAGTCAGCCATTTAAGGCCATTCCAGTTTCCCACGGTTCCTGTTTCAGTTATTGGTAATCATGGGCATCTGTACATCTGATAACAATACAGTCTTTTCAGAGAGTCCCCTGTAAGATATGCAGAAAAAATTCTGGTCCTCTCATTTGTGGGATGGTTCTGTTTTGTTAAACACCTCTTGAAGGACACAAGGAAGGCCTCAGTATCATCATCTGCTGCCACTTTCTTTAATCATGGCTTGCTTTTGGAGGTATCTGCTGGTTGACAGGTTAGGGACACTGTGTGCTAAGTTGCAAAAACGTGTCCTTGTAAGTTAAACAAATATCATTCAATGGTTGCATACCTAGTGTCATTATTTACTTGAGACTAAATAACTGCTGTCTGGCGATAGTAACAATTTCTCTTAAATGATCCCAGTATGTGTGGGATCCTTCACTTAGACTTCGATAACCTCCTTCATTGTATAGTCACATTCCAAAAAACACAAACAATATACAGACGGACATACAGATTTAAACAACAATACCAGGTAGTACTGCTTTAACTCTTAGAGCAAGGGATTACAGTACACATAATCTCAGCCGCACAGTCCACAGGTTTTACATCGCAACAGGACGCTTCCAAATATTTTCTTAGGCTCTGGGGACTGCATACTTTTCCCCAGTTCAAAGCTCACAATAAACACTGTTCGTATCTTTCTCCAGCACAAATTATACTACTTTCCTTAGTAAGTTCTATAATAGCCACAGAAGCAAGATTCAGCATGAGTACATTTAATAAGGATAGTGACCAAAACGATGCTTTTCTGGCATAAATGGTGGAAAATACAATATTTAAAATAGCAATTCTAGTTTAGTAGAAAATAACACTTCACAATCCTTTTCTTCCCATGCTACAAACAAAGAACATATTTCAGTGCTGGCTAAAATTTTCCAAGGCTCACAGATATTTCCCTTAGCACCTTCATAAAACAAGTAGCAGCAATTTAATTAGTAGGAAAATGCCTCAACAAACTCCATCAGTTAAGACAAAAACAACTTCCCAACAAACTCTAGAGGTGCAACAGCCTTCATGTAATTTTCCTTCACAGTTTAGCACCTCCATTCTTCAAAAGGTATCTTCTTCTATCCAAAGCTGCTTGGGATTTCCTCTCAGAAATCTATCTGCAGTTAGTGGAAAACATCCTTGGCAAGTTTTGACAACTCAGGTCTCGTATGCAACAGGTTTTAAACTCACATAACTAACTATCCCCTGTCTGTATAGCCTGTATCACGAGTATCTATTACCAGCTGCACACCCTCTACTATAAATACACACACACACACACACACACACACACACACACACACACACATATATATATATATATATATATATATATATATATATATATATATATATACACACACATATGGTCTGTCTAGCTGTCTATCTAACTATATATCTAGCTGTGTGTCTATCTATCTATTTATCTAACTCGACTATCTAACTATGCTTACCATATAGATGGTAACACAAAGATGCCAGTATAATGAGTCAACACTGATGAAGGAAGAAATCCCAAAAGTTTTGTATGACTAGAAGTTTCTATTGGCATTTCTAAGTCTGGAGTGCTTTTTGGATTTTGCCATATAGATGGTTACAGAAACCTTTCACCAGGGGAGTCAGTTTGATTCAGTAAGTCAATATGTCTGTAAATATGTGTGTAATAGCTATTAAAGAATGCTTGCTGTCAGATGTTTGAATGAGACTGCAGAACAGCAAGTTTTATGAATTTGCTCTTTCCTCATTGCAGTGTGATCTTGAAGTTGGTATGTATATATATATATATATATATATATATATATATATATATATATATATATTTATAATTTGCAAGGGTGTGGGTTGCAGTCTGGCTTGCCTACCTGTACAGTTTTCCAATTTTTTTTTTATGCTTGATCTTTTTAGACTAATGTTTTTTGAATGCTCATTTGTACACATATATATATATATATATATATATATATATATATATATATACATACACACACAGACACACACACACACACACACACACACACACACACACACACACACACACACACACACACACACACACACACACACACATATATATATATATATGTGTGTGTGTGTGTGTGTGTGTGTGTGTGTGTGTGTGTGTGTGTACATACACAGAGGAGATCACTACGGAATACCGAAATTCCACAACCCTGAGACTCTAAATCCCGAGGACCAGAATCTCGAGGTTGTGGAATCTCAAAAGTAGTGAATGACGATTGCCGTACAGTGCGGAACAGGAATTTTGCCATTCTCTCCAATGTCATGCGATCTCTGAGTTGTTATTTTTAAGTTGCAGAGTGTGTGGGGGGTGCAGGGGGCTTGCCCTCCTGCATACAGGTTAGAATACTTTGCTGGATGTTTTACTTTTTTTTTTTTTGTTTTTTAATGTTCGAAATTCTGCAGTCTCGACATAAAGTTCCTAGAGATTTAGAGTCTCGGGATTGTGGAATTTCGGTATTCTGTAGTGATTCCACACAGAGAGATTTAGATATACAGATAAAGATATGTATCTATAAATATTGATATATATCAATATCTATCTATATGTGTGTGTGTGTATATATATATATATATATATATATATATATATATATATATATATATATATATATATATTGGTACTTACGTATTATCTCATCCACATTTTGCGATACGGTATATGTTTCTGACGTTTACTTTAATAACAAAAATGAAGTGTAAGAGGGAAGGGTAAACTGTTATAAAGTGTGCTGGGATATTGATGGTGCTTTTTATAAATGATTAGCACGTACAATTTTAAGAGTTGTGGGTAGCATGGTGTAAAGAAGTTGAGCATTTAATTCAGCGATAACAGTGGTTGTATGTGTACATATGGTGGCCTGAAAGGACTGTGGGACTTAACG
>NC_056749.1:446262603-446357603 GCF_019279795.1 Protopterus annectens | reverse complement strand
ATGAGATATGCCACATGGAAGGACCTTCTGAGCACAGTGGCAGTGTGGTGGTCAAAAGAGAGGTTGCTGTCAACCTGTGTTCCCTTATTTCCTATAATGCTCCTATTCCTTTTGGTTCCTGAAAAGTGGAGAAGGAGCAAGCAGAAATTTCAATTAGAATTTTTGAAGCAAGTATCAGTAACTGATTTAGCGATGAGTTAGCAATCTTGATTTCTGACTTGTCTTTGAGGTTTAGTTTCAGCTGCTAGAGTCTGTCGAAGGGTTAATTAACTATAATTACAAGCATCTTCATCTTTTGCAATGTACTCATTTTCTGTAATGATCCACAAGTGGCTGAATACTTTTATGGTTTAAATGCAGAAGTTGCCAGATATAAAGAGCTTCAGAAGTGTAGATAGCATAATGTAAGATACATTGAAGACTACAGTACTGGATGGGAGCACATTTGTTTAGATGTACTTTGTGTGAGTGCATTTATAAAGCAGCACAAATATCAAAGTCCAGTTACATATAGTTTTACTGTTTTTCAGTGACCTTTGTATTGCAGCATGTTGATGTTTTAGGTAATGTTTTTGACACTTGCATTTGAAGTAACTGATATCAGACTGGTGGAATTATGTTCCTGTTTTCTACTTTTTGACATGCAGACACTGTTAACTGCATTCATTTCAGCAGCAGAATGCTACAGACAAGCAGCAGGAACATTTATTAATTCCGGTTATACTTGTACTTTGTACACTGATGTATGACTGGCAAGTTAATATACTGAAGTAAGGCTGTAGGACAAAGCCCCCCACATGAGGATGCTGGAGGGGCTTGCTCCCTGCAAATAATGCTCATGGACATCAGTGTTTCTGATACAACAATGTTAGTTTTCTAGTATTGTGAAACATGTTATTTGTATGAACAGTATCTTACCATAGAACCAGTTTTATTTTAGCTCAGTTTAGAATAGTAGAGCTATGATTAATCCGTTCATAGTTTGTCAAAGCCTGAATATGGTATGGCTATAATGGCATATAGATCAAAAGTGTAGAAAGTACCACATGCATGCTGTACTGATTTGTCCAGCAGATACTGCTGTCACATATTAATAAAAATAATAACCTGGAGTGGTTCCAGTAATGAGATTTGTGGAACTCCTGTAATGGATATTGGTTAACTAGATATTATCTTTTTATGCTGCCTGCACTGGCTTTGCACTCAGGTAGCTTGAAATGAACAATAATTATCAGGAAACAATACCATGCGATTTTAATGTATTTATTAATAGGTTATGGTCCTATATATAAATCACTTTAGATGATTCTAGATATAAGGTACAGACCGAGCTTCATTCAGGTTTCGAACACTTGTTTCAATGTAATGGGAATATAATTTCATTTCATTAAGATATCTTTCCTGATGTTCATCTCCCAGATTGCTGTTTGCATGTGCAGTTTGCTTTTGCATGCTAGAAGTGATATCATGTTGTTAGTAATATACAAAAAAGGAAATATGGGGTGAAGCCCCAACACTGGGGGTAAAAGAAGGCTCAATAACCTGAAAAAAAACATGTTTGTGTATTACCTTGCGATGAGGATTTGACCTGTGTTTTTTTTTCCCTGATTGAGACTATAGGCAATTTAACCTTGTTTGAAGCATAAGAGAGACCTTTCCTTTATTTACATTACTACACAATTTTTCTGTGAGTGACAACAAAGCTGTATCTAGTTAGGAATTCATGATGATGATTATGAGATAGCATTTTTTCCTGGTTTATATAAATAAGGTTGTTGTTGTGTCTTTCGGCTTTTCCCGGTTAGGGGTCGCCACAGCAGAACTCCAGTCCGCTAATGATTGGCAGTAGATTTTTACATGCCGAGTTGCCAGCTCTGACGCACAACCTTCAATGATGGTACGCCCATTAATGCATGTCTCCACACAGAAGACGCTTTAGCTGAGAATCAAACAGGACAACGTCTTACTGTGAGGCGACAACGCTACCACAGCACCCCGTGTTCCTTGTAAAAAGCTTTCTCCACAATGTTCTGAAATGGACTGAGTACTAAAATTAAACTATAATTGATTTGTATATATGTTTGTCCATATTTGTGCAAGGTGACACTATATACCATATTACAGAGCTTTGTATCTTTTTTCCCATTGCACTTGTTGGAAAAGGATATCAACTGTAATTTGAATATGTTTTAACAGTAGGTCATATGTTCCTACTGATTTGGATGCTTTCATACAAGACAGCATTTTAATGAACTCTTGTTAACATGGGGTAAGGTGAAGATTTAGATTTCATAGTGTTCCTGACTATTAACAGTATGAGACTATGTTGTTGCAGACTAACTTTGTTGAATATGCAGTTTACCTAATAGCAGCTAGTAGGGTGTTAACTAGATAAAATAGTCCAACCTTGTTATGATGTAAAGTTATTTAAGGACTGTAGTATAGTTTGCCAGAGTTTCTTTTAAAGATATACAAGTAATTTCTTAAAAATATATGAAATACCCCTGACATCTTTCTTACAATGACTTTTACATTATCTGTGATATAGTCTGTTTGAAATGAAATCTTGATCTGTTCTGGCTATCTGTATCTATTCCAGGCCTTGTGTCATCATAAAATTTTGCATTTGAAGTCTATTATGTTTTTCATTTACTTCTGCTAGACCTTTTTAATTCATTATATTGGACCTACTTAGGAAAGGACCGAAGTTGCACTGAAGTGTGTCATTTACTGAAAAAGTAATAAGTACTTATATTAGCTTTGTTTTTTTTTTTTTTGTTTTTTTTTTGCAAGTATTTGAAGAAAATAGACAGAGCTTAAGATTGTAACTAATTTGATAACACATTAGAAAACATTTTTCACTGTCATAGTGTGGTTTGCAGTGGAGTTGGATTGCAACAATGGTAGACAAAGGTGTGAGACCTATAAAATCAGCACATATCTGGCAGTTGGAGAATACAGATTATGGAAAATATTGGAGTTGGCTAGTACAAATAAAATATATACATGCACTTCATTCCAACATATATGTGTTAGTGGTTTTTGTACTGATTATTATATTCTGGTTTGTTAAATTATAGTAACTTGGATTGTGCAAACTGGCAGTACCCATCCATTTTTTTTCATTTTTACCTGATGTAATGTGACTATGGAGTTGGTATATGTAATTGGAGGGTGGAGAAGTACCACATATTTGCAGTGGACAGTAGACTTGCCATCTGCAAGCAAAAAAAAATAAATAATTTTTTATGTGATTTTTGATTTATATTTTTTGATCCTAAAAATCCAAAACCCATGACATGACTTGTTCTTGACTGAACATAGGGAAACCCTAACTAAGAAGGCAGTCCTTCAGAGTATTACAATGCTATGTTATACAAGTTGTTTGGAGGCAAGAAATATACTTTTACAGTGCTTAATCATGTTTTGCCAAATGGAAAGAGGGAACCAAATAGGAAAATGAGGATATCAAGGAAAGGAGAGAAGTCTTGCTGGAACTGAATTCATTCTCAAGTCTTGTGAATGCCTTCATGTGGTTGACTCTGTTTTCACAAAATCTCACCAAGACAGAATTGATATATAGACTGCATTTCATGTAGCATATATCATGGAGAAAGATAGGTTAAAAATAAAAAAGACAGCTGGATACGCATTTCCCAGGATTAAAAAACGTGCCCAGTCCAGGTGTACACATTGGTACCAAGGCTGGAAAAGATGGCAGTGCAGAATCCTCAAGTTACAGAAGCATTCCTGCAACGGGATTAGGCCAGGATTGGGGAGGGAGGGCTTGCCTCTTATAGAAGGAAGTAGTAGCCCACAAAAACTGCAACAACTGACAGGTAAAAAAAAAAGACATAAAGATGACCGAGTGAGTTCTTCAGGATAACAAAGAAATGATGTATTGTTGCTATTATTAAGAAGCCCAGAATTTCCAGATAGTAGTTATTCAGAAAGATTAAAAGAGAAATTAAAGGAAAGAAAAATGCATGCAAATGAAAAATGCCAAAAGCTTCAAATAAAATAAAAAATTGCTTTCATTAGTACAACAGATCCATGAAAAACATTACATAGTCAAAAAAACTTTAGGCCTCCTGGAAAAAGAAGCAACAGAGATAATGCAAAGATATAAAAGAACAAAACCCAGAGATTTGTAAAAGGTATAAAAAAGAATCAAGTAAATGGGAAAGAAATATAGACCTGATATGGAACAATATTTATGCAAAGAAAAAAATTTACTAGTCAATAAAAACTTTCTAATGATATTTGAAGGGAAATACAGGTAAAGGTGCCTATATGTGAAAAATGTTATGTTACAAAAATAAGAAAATAAAGAGGGAAGTAGAAAAGAAGATTGGTGTTGGAGAAGTCATAGGTTCATGTGTAAGTATTAGGCTATTTGCTCTTGACAGCCATTTTAATCCTAGCCAATTTCCCTTTCAAAGGTAAGAATCAAACCCTGTACCTTGTGTCTATGCAGTAAACATATTAACCACTATACAAACACCCTTATACACAAGTTAAAGAAATAGAAACTGAAATAATGGATTACTTGCAAAATGAAAAATTAGTATAGTAAATCCAGCACAGGTAATGTCACAGCATAATCGAACGTCGAGTCCCCAAACTATGGAGAAACAGGTGGAGAGGGAGGCATTTGAAGACTTGCTGCAAGATGATGCTCTGGAGCATTCCACTGGAGACTATTGCAAAAGTTCAGTTGAAGTTGCAAACAGGGGAAGAGGCAGGAAACAGAGGCAACTATAACACAGGCAATGTGGAGTGATGAGCCAGTGAGTTCCCATATAAAAGAGTAACAGATAATGCAGGAAGCATCTGAAAAGAATATGTCATAGGAAGATGATCTGGAACTTTCTGCAGAATGCCCACAGGGGACTGAGAACAAACAATGTACTTTTAGTCAAGAAGAAAATGATCTGAGGAAAGACCTGCTTGATTTAATATGCATGGATTGACCTATTAAGATCGATGAAAAAATAAATTACCAAAAGTAAAAAGACTCACAATGTTAGAAGCTTGGTAAAACATATGAACACTGTAATATAGGCTATTAAAGTGAAATCCATTGCTATAACTTAAATAAATAACATGTATTACTGTACATCTAAACTAATAACAGATAAGAGTAATAAGGGAAAAGTAGGGAAGAAATAAAATGTCACTATGGAACCACTAAACAGAGAAAACTCTACAGCAATTAAGACAAGAAGTATTACTGTTAGAAGAATGTAAAAGAAGGAGCTTTTCTGATGTAAAAGTTAATAACAAAGGGTTCTGGCTGATTAAGTTTGTAGACGACTGAAAGCTAGTAGCAGTCATTGAATTCCCAAATTACTTAGCCATACTGTAGGAGGGTTTGTCCCAAATAAATAACAGGTGCCAAAATCATGGACTGAGACTAAATGCCAAACATTTCAAAAGTGCATTACTGTATCCTTTGGGATGCAGATAAATATAAAGGAAAAGTACAAAATTAGTAATTCGTTAACGACCCAAAAAAGTTTTATAGACAACCGGGAGGCAAAACAAAAAGAATAAAAACATCAACAAAAAAAGAAGAAACATTTTGGATAAATATTTATGAAAACCCTATGGAATACAACAAAGATGCTGAATGGACACAAAATTAACAGAAACGTGTTCTAATGTAGAGAATAAGAAATGGGAAGAAGTAACGACAAGAGAAACTGAAACAAAATTAAGAAAAGCTACTAAATGCAAAACCCAGGCCCAGGCACAGTACCTAATTTCTGGCTAGAAATATTTCATCCTGAATTAGAACTACTTATATGCACACCCTGAACAGACACCAACCTGGTTAACAACCAGAAAAGAGATACTTCTGCAAGCTATCCTAAAAACTATTGACCAATAACTTCTCTATCAATGATTTACAAGCCATATACTGTAATTAATGCAGACAGAGTTTATCCTCATTTAGAAAAAAAAACTCAATTATGGAAATAGAACAAAAGGACAACAAAAGAAAGTCGTAGAACAAAAGATCATTTGTTGCTAAATAAAACCATACTATAGAATTGTAGAACAAGGAAGAATATTATGTTTCTTAGATTACAAAACATGTTTCACACATCCCATATTCATAGATAATGAAATGAAATCAGAATGTTTACAGATACATAAGATATATCCTACATTCAGCAATTACATTATGTGATTATGAAACAGTGGCAAACCACTTTGTAAGTAAGCCATGACAGAGGGCAAGTTATTATCCCAGGGATAAAAATTCAAAGTGTGATATTCCAGGGTGATTCATTGTCATCACTGTTGCTTTATCTTGCCCTTAACCTAGTAAGCTGTTTATTTAAAAACAAAAATACCACGAAGAGGCAAGATAACAAACTTTAGCGTACGTTAGTTTATTGTCCGCTTTCATCCGTAGACTTCATCAGAATAAAACAACCATCAATGATCAAAATATATATAGCAACATCAATCAAGAGTTAATTGAACAATTAAAATGCTTAATTAAACTATTAAAGATACAAGCTCAAATAAAAAGGGAACTAAAATCAACTGATTTGTTCACAGACAGTTCCCTATACTTTAAAAAACATTTAACGTTTATGGTGTCATTAAGACCAGGATGAACATCAGAGTTAAGTCTAATTTGCCAAAGGGTCTCACGCTGTTCGAGGTGGTTCTTAAAATCACCTCCCCTTAAATCAGAGTGGACAACCTCTGAAACAGAGAACAAAAACTTTTTGAATGTAGGGCAAATAGCTGAATGCTTGAATAAAGCATTATTTTCATCTTTATGTTTAATGGCGTAAAGGTGCTCTCTGATGCGCGTTTTTAAACATCTACTGGTCATACTGACATAAAATGATGGACAACTAGAACAAATACTAATATACACCACGCCTTTTGTGTTACAATTTACAAAACTAGGCACACTGATAATTTTTTCACAAGTGTTAAGACTAATATATGGACCCTCATGAATGTACCTACACATACTGCACTGGTGACAGCAATGCATACCTCTCCTATCAGAAATGGTTTTAACAAATGGGTGGTTACTAAACTCCAAAGCTTTCTTGATACTAAAACCATTCTTAGAAACAAAGAATGGTTTGTTACCTAACACTTGGAACAAATCCAAGTTACCCCTAATAATCCTCCAGTTTTTTCTCACTATTTGTTGAATGCGTTGACTATCAACAGTCATATCCAAAGCACAAACTAATTTATGTTCAACATTGTTGATATGAGGTGAATCAAAACTAAAATTCTCATAAGTAGTGTAATTCAACAATGCTTTATACTCAACTGAACGTTTGCTTGTGATATCCGTACTAATTTTTATTAAATCACACTTGGGATATCCTCTATTAACAAACAAATTAATAATAAACTCAAACTCACTTATTAAATCACAATCTTTAGAAGTCAAGCGACTAGCCCTAATAAACTGTCCTCGCGGAATGTTCTTAACAATATGCCTGGGGTGATTACTGGTGTAATGTAAGTAACTGTTGGTAAAAGTATCCTTACGATAAATCCTACTGTGAAACCTGTTATCATCTGTGTCCCACCAAAGGAACACATCCAAAAAATTAACCTTTAGTCCTGCACAACTTAAGGTAAATTTCAAATAACTAGACAAAGTATTAATTTCCATAAGAAAGTTATTCACTGTACTAAAATCTCCCTCAATAATGAATAATAAATCGTCGACAAAACGGCAAAAAAAAGAAATATTGAATTTCTTTCGTAACAAGGGCAAATGTTGATGCTCCCACCAAGCCATGACCAAATTGGCATAGGCGGGAGCAGCAGCAGAGCCCATAGCTACTCCTCTTTTTTGTTTGTAAAAAGTCTTATCGAAGAGAAAAAAATTGTTATCTAAAATAATATCCAGGAACCCACAAATAGTAGAAATGGCATTCCTACTAAGCCCACAGTTTTTCTTGGCTAAAAAACACCGGACTGCTTCAACTCCCTCACAATGAAGTATACAGGTAGGGCTAGTCGCTTGACTTCTAAAGATTGTGATTTAATAAGTGAGTTTGAGTTTATTATTAATTTGTTTGTTAATAGAGGATATCCCAAGTGTGATTTAATAAAAATTAGTACGGATATCACAAGCAAACGTTCAGTTGAGTATAAAGCATTGTTGAATTACACTACTTATGAGAATTTTAGTTTTGATTCACCTCATATCAACAATGTTGAACATAAATTAGTTTGTGCTTTGGATATGACTGTTGATAGTCAACGCATTCAACAAATAGTGGAAAAACTGGAGGATTATTAGGGGTAACTTGGATTTGTTCCAAGTGTTAGGTAACAAACCATTCTTTGTTTCTAAGAATGGTTTTAGTATCAAGAAAGCTTTGGAGTTTAGTAACCACCCATTTGTTAAAACCATTTCTGATAGGAGAGGTATGCATTGCTGTCACCAGTGCAGTATGTGTAGGTACATTCATGAGGGTCCATATATTAGTCTTAACACTTGTGAAAAAATTATCAGTGTGCCTAGTTTTGTAAATTGTAACACGAAAGGCGTGGTGTATATTAGTATTTGTTCTAGTTGTCCATCATTTTATGTCGGTATGACCAGTAGATGTTTAAAAACGCGCATCAGAGAGCACCTTTACGCCATTAAACATAAAGATGAAAATAATGCTTTATTCAAGCATTCAGCTATTTGCCCTACATTCAAAAAGTTTTTGTTCTCTGTTTTAGAGGTTGTCCACTCTGATTTAAGGGGAGGTGATTTTAAGAACCACCTCGAACAGCGTGAGACCCTTTGGCAAATTAGACTTAACTCTGATGTTCATCCTGGTCTTAATGACACCATAAACGTTAAATGTTTTTTAAAGTATAGGGAACTGTCTGTGAACAAATCAGTTGATTTTAGTTCCCTTTTTATTTGAGCTTGTATCTTTAATAGTTTAATTAAGCATTTTAATTGTTCAATTAACTCTTGATTGACGTTGCTATATATATTTTGATCATTGATGGTTGTTTTATTCTGATGAAGTCTACGGATGAAAGCGGACAATAAACTAATGTACGCTAAAGTTTGTTATCTTGCCTCTTCGTGGTATTTTTGTTTTTGTTTTTTTCTGCGCTTATTTTTTGGTTGAGAAGCTGTTTATTTAACTTACTAGGCCATGGTTACAATCTGGCTGTCAGAAAACAACCTTGTTTAAAGACCTCTCATCTACATTTTGTGGATGACTTAAAACTGTACAGTTCATCAAATGAGGAGTTTAAAGCACCACTGAAACTTTCTAAAACTTTCTCAGATCATACAAGAATGTCATTTAATCTTGAAAAACATACAAAAGTCACAATTAAAGCAGTACATTTGTGGTACCAAGAAAATACTAATCTGAAACAGGAATGTGATATGCAGGAATTTAAGCAAGGAGGAGTGAGTGTGTGTGTGTATATATTTGTGAATTGGTATATGATCGATAATTAAACAATAATACATTTCAGTAAGACTTAGTAAGGAATACTTCATAAGGCTACAACTAATACTGAAAACTATCTTGACATCAAGTCCACGTTATATACCAATTTGTTCTTCCTGTTTTTACTTATAGTTTTGTAGTGATTGCCTGGTCCCAAAAGGTTTTACATCAGATGGAGAGGAAAACAAGAAAAATGCTTCATGCTTATTAATTGATATATAAAAATCAGTGCATACCAAAATTATATATTCTAGGTTCTGAAGGAGGTGTGGGAATCCTCAGAAATTAATTACATGTATAGATCTACAGTCATTGGACTGCATACGTATCTGCTGACCTCAATGGATCCAAATACAGTGAATGTTAAAACATAAGGAGAAAAAGTCCCTGCTTAGTTTAGCAGAAGTACTTCAGAATCAAGTGAGAATGGAAATCAAACCAGAAGTAGACAAAAAAAGTCAGATGGCATCTGAATGTACCAAAAAAACAAATTAAAGAAAATAAGGAGAAGAATCAGATAAGAAGGAAAGAAATGTGGAAAAAGCATAACAAGTACAGAGATCTCCTGGAACAACCTCATGTCAATCAAGATTTAATGCAGGAATGGTTAAGGAAAGCTCAATTGAAACCAAAAGATGGTAGGTTAATAACGGAGGTTTAGGGTGGTAGACTATGTACTCATTGGTTTACAAAGTTCAATGAATATGTGGGAGCAACAGATAAATCCAGTTTATGTAAAAAACATGGACTGGAAACAATCAAGCATCTTGTAGCTGGGTATGGCACACTTATGGTAGAGGACCTGTATACTGAAAAGTACAATAATTTGGCAAGACTGTTGCACTGCAAATTGTCCAAACACTACAGTATTGAAGTAGCTAAGAAAGCATTGGAAACATGAATCACAAAGAATTATAGAGAATGCTGAAGTTTATATCACATGGGGTCACCCATTACCAAGAGTTCAAAAATAGATGTGATATGGTAGTCCAGGAAAATAAAAACACAAAAGCAACATTGAATATTGAAATTACTACACACAGTGATTACAGTGTCTTACAGAAAGACACAAAGTCATAAAATACCAGGATTTGCAGGCATAAATAAGAACAATATGGAAGAAAGATACTCAGACAGTTTTAATAGTGGTGGGAGCAACATGTCTAAGAAAAAAAAAATGATGGTGCTAATACCTGTAACTCCATATGAATTACAGAAGTTGTCAGTTCTGGACACATTGCAGATACTGCAAAGAGCACTTTTGGCTAACATTAAAGAATGAAACAACACTAATTTCCCAAAGTTTAATCATACTTTGACTTAGGAATGAGGTTGATTTCCCTCATGGTATTAGAAAGCCAAAAAGCTTAGAGAAATTAAACCAAAAGAAGGTAATCATTCAGAGTATTAAAGTGTTATGTTATACAAAGCTTTTGGAGGTAAGCAGTATATTTTTACTGTGCTGATCCTTGCTTTACATTTCTAAGTGTGGTATTAGCAGTGCTTCTTTGTAAAATTAAATAATATACAGTACATCATATTCAATGTGGAAAGTGTGTTTCTTCTCATTTAATAAATATGTACAATACACATAGTTGTCGCCTCACAGTAAGACGCCGTCCGGTTCGATTCTCAGCTAGAGCGTCTTCTGCATGGAGACGTATGTGAATGGGCGTACCTTCGTTGAAGGTTGTGCGTCAGGGCTGGTAACTCGGCACGTAAAAATCAACTACCAATCATTAGCGGACCGAAGTTCCGCTGTGGCAACCCCTAACTGGGAAAAGCTGAAAGACACAACAACACATAAAATAGCTTAGACTGGGGAAAAGCAAATACTTTATTCATGGTTTAGTACTTTCATTTAAAGAAAATATTACACAGACTTTTGAATCAAACAGAAAATTTAAAAGGCACAAGTTTGAATAAACCAATTAACCAGCAGAAATTGTAAGTGATTCATATACCCACACATTAAACAAAATGTAGTAAAGTGCACATTACATAGGCACATTAAATGTGCAATAATTAAAAATAAATCTGATAAAAATGTCATTGTTAGCACTATAGTTAGCAGTCAGACAACAAAAAAAAAGGAAAGAGAAAAACTTTATTTTTGACCAATCAAATTATCTAAATATTTTATTTTAATGCTGTCATTGAGTTCGGGAGTTCTATTAGTGCACAGATGCAAGTTTTATTGCAGCTGGTCAGATTCAGGTGCACTGTTGTCCAAAGTAACTTGTTCAAGTATAAAAAATAATAAATAATAATAATGAAATAAGGATGTTTAAACAATGGATTTTTTTTATTTTGATGCCTTATTCATGCTAGTAAAGCTGACTAGAAAGTTTGCATGAAGTTCTACCCATGTAAATACCTTCAGAAGATAGGCATCTTACTGTATACACATCACCAACTGAACTGCAATCAGAATAACTATTTGCACAGTAACCCTTATATATATATATGAAGACAACAGAAGGCTCTTTATCAATAAATCTGCAATATATTTGGTTTGGTCAATCACTGTGATTATATTCAGTGAAAAAATTGTACACCTCAAGTTTGTTTTTAAACACAAACATTTCTTATGGGTAAAAGTTCAGTACCAATATATCTTTGTCATTCCCCCATTTCCTAGAATCACTATGGAGTTGTTGACATACTTTCTGTTATCTTGTTCATCTGCTATAAATATTATTTGAAATCCAAAATTAAAGTCATTCCTGTCAATTGTTCTAAAACTTATTGTAAATTGATGTATATTACTGCATAATAGTGCAGATTATAAAGAATGACCATTGTAAATAATATCAAATGAATAATAATAATAAAGTTGCACCATCATTCTAAATTATACTGGTTATTAGATCAGTTTCATCAGCAAAATACATTTGCTCATAGTCAACTCAGTAACTTATCAACTGATTTTGAACTTATTAACAATATTTTCAAAAAACACTAGGGTAACAACTGAACTGAATTAAATGATTGTTATTCTAGTCTTCTTTCTCTCAACTTTCGAAGTCATTTTTCTAGTATCATTCTCAAACTTCAATTGTATGTATAACCAGCTAAATTGAGATCATGGTTAGTAAAATACTGAACTTCAGCTCCAAAACATTCTGCCACTGATATGATGTCCCCACCCATAAAACTGAAACTGTCAGAGTATCCCTTATATCATCTCACGTCTGCATAAATCAGATGCATACAGATAAGAGCTTTCCTAATGTGTTTAAAATAAATAAATTATGGGGTCATAGAAGCTTCAATCACAAGAACTTAAATTCCTTTATAATTATTTTCCCCTCCTAAATTACTCCCCTAACTGATCAGCAGTTGCCACCAGTTTATTTTCTCAGTAATCAGGTATACCTGATTTAACCTCCCCAGGACTTAACCTAACCTACATCTGGGGTCAGCAAGGAGATCAAGGATGTTGGTTACAGCATCAAACTGCTGCCAGAGAGTGTGCTCTCACCCTATAACCTGCAACAGAGTTTTGAGATCCACAATGGCTGCTTATAGGGGTGCTTGTCCGCTCCAGAACTTGTACAACCTCACAGCCAAGTGGTATAAGGCTTGTAACACACAGCTCATCTGTCCCTTAATGCCGCTTTTGCAGTAAGCCAAGGCTGCCTCACAAGGATGAGAGAGCCAGCAACTTCTACTCACTACCATCATCTCCTGTAAACAGTATGTTTTCAAAAATCTAAACAGCATGTGTAGACTGAATGTTAATAAAACACCACCACACAAATTACTGTTCTGCATCTGAACATATCAGAATTCAATAGTAATTTTAAAGTAGGAAAACAATCCTTGTGTTCCCTATCATGCAAAAGAGATACTGTATATAGCACTCATGTTGGTACCCAATAGACATTAAAGACTGCATTAAGAAATGAAATGGTGGTACCCACTGACTTAAAAGCCCATGCTGGCCTACTTAGCCTCCAGAGGGCAGCAATCAAGCCATATATATTATAGCTGATCTTTGCAATGGAGTCTACCGCTTGCCCATAGATACCAGTTCTCTACAGTACTGATGTTCTCTACACACGGACAAGAATTATTCAAAAACATATGTGTTCTCCCTGCCCATGCCTGAGGAACATTTTTTATTTGCATATTATGAAATGGCAGTTGATGCTGGTTCATGCCAACCTCATTCTTGAGACTTCTATTCAAAGCCCTAAAATATCTGAATCCCTTTTTCTCCAATTATCAGCATTTTCTGGCTTGTTAAACTTGATTTCTGCATTAGTAGCTGTATTTAGAGCACAACCAAAAGCTGTTTACTGAATTTCCTGTTTGCACTTAATTTTAAAATCGTTTTTTTCTCAAAACTTGCATATTTTCTGTCTTTGGCCTAGCACTCTTGTGTGGGGTTATTTACTGCACTGTTATAACTTGATATTCCTTGTGAACCTCTGCTATCTCTGAAAAAACAAAAACAAAAAAAATCTTGCTTTTTTCCCACTTTTCTGAGATTTAAAAAAGTTCAAGTTACAGGCTTGCTGTTCTTGAACTGTTTTGTAAGTTTCTGTGAGGCCATTTTTGCTTGTGCTAAAGGAAAGTCTCTCTGTTGATCAGTGGCAGTGATAAAAATTGAGCTACTTCCCTGCCCCCCGTGGGAGTGGTTACTGACTTGAAACTGTAGTTTTATTGGCCAAAAGGGGTCATTTCCAAAACTCCTTCATCTTCCTCTCTTAAAACCTAGTTGCCTCATGGTTTTGGCGTCTTTTCAGGCTTGTTGGCTGTTCGTGAAGCACCCACCAAGAGGAGAAAACGCTGAGAGAAGAAAGGAGCCACTTTTGAGATTTTAAGTATTTTTCCTCTGTTTATTTGATAAGTTTTTCTGCATAGCTGCCTAGTTTGAGCATTTTCTGGCTTTTTAAACTTGATTTCTGCATTAGTAGCTGTATTTAGAGCACAACCAAAAGCTGTTTACTGAATTTCCTGTTTGCACTTAATTTTAAAATCGTTTTTTTTCAAAACTTGCATATTTTCTGTCTTTGGCCTAGTACTCTTGTGTGGGGTCATTTACTGCACTGTTATAACTTGATATTACTTGTGAACCTCTGCTATCTCTGAAAAAACAAAAAAAAATCTTGCTTTTTTCCCACTTTTCTGAGATTTAAAAAAGTTCAGTTACAGGCTTGCTGTTCTTGAACTGTTTTGTAAGTTTCTGTGAGGCCATTTTTGCTTGGGCTAAAGGAAAGTCTCTCTGTTGATCAGTGGCAGTGAAAAACATTGAGCTGCTTCCCTGCCCCTTGTGGGAGTGGTTACTGACTTGAAACTGTAGTTTTATTGGCCAACAGGGGTCATTTCCAAAACTCCTTCATCTTCCTCTCTTAAAACCTAGTTGCCTCGTGGTTTGGGTGTCTTTTCAGGCTTGTTGGCTGTTGGTGAAGCACCCACCAAGAGGAGAAAACGCTGAGAGAAGAAAGGAGCCACTTTTGAGATTTTAAGTATTTTTCCTCTGTTTATTTGATAAGTTTTTCTGCATAGTTGCCTAGCTTGAGCGTTTTCTGGCTTTTTAAACTTGATTTCTGCATTAGGAGCTGTATTTAGAGCACAACCAAAAGCGGTTTACTGAATTTCCTGTTTGCACTTAATTTTAAAATCGTTTTTTTCTCAAAACTTGCATATTTTCTGTCTTTGGCCTAGCACTCTTGTGTGGGGTCATTTACTGGACTGTTATAACTTGATATTACTTGTGAACCTCTGCTATGTCTGAAAAAACAAAAACAAAAACAAATTTTGCTTTTTTCCCACTTTTCTGAGATTTAAAAAAGTTCAGTTACAGGCTTGCTGTTCTTGAACTGTTTTGTAAGTTTCTGTGAGGCCATTTTTGCTTGGGCTAAAGGAAAGTCTCTCTGTTGATCAGTGGCAGTGAAAAACATTGAGATGCTTCCCTGCCCCCCGTGGGAGTGGTTACTGACTTGAAACTGTAGTTTTATTGGCCAACAGGGGTCATTTCCCAAACTCCTTCATCTTCCTCTCTTAAAACCTAGTTGCCTCGTGGTTTTGGCATCTTTTCAGGCTTGTTGGCTGTTGGTGAAGCACCCACCTAGAGGAGAAAACACTGAGAGAAGAAAGGAGCCACTTTTGAGATTTTAAGTATTTTTCCTCTGTTTATTTGATACGTTTTTCTGCATAGTTGCCTAGTTTGAGCATTTTCTGGCTTGTTAAACTTGATTTATGCATTAGTAGCTGCATTTAGAGCACAACCAAAAGCTGTTTACTGAATTTCCTGTTTGCACTTAATTTTAAAATCGTTTTTTTCTCAAAACTTGCATATTTTCTGTCTTTGGCCTAGCACTCTTGTGTGGGTTCATTTACTGCTCTGTTATAACTTGATATTACTTGTGAACCTCTGCTATCTCTGAAAAAACAAAAACAAAAACAAAAAATCTTGCTTTTTTCCCACTTTTCTGAGATTTAAAAAAGTTCAGTTACAGGCTTGCTGTTCTTGAACTGTTTTGTAAGTTTCTGTGAGGCCATTTTTGCTTGGGCTAAAGGAAAGTCTCTCTGTTGATCAGTGGCAGTGAAAAACATTGAGCTGCTTCCCTGCCCCCTGTGGGAGTGGTTACTGACTTGAAACTGTAGTTTTATTGGCCATTTTGGGTCAATTCCTGGCTCTTTCCAGCCCCTGCTATCAAGCACGCTTTAGTGTGGAGTTGCCACTAGAGCAGCATCGTTTAACAAGGTTAAACTTTTTCTGGCTCCATAAAGTCTGTTCTTCATTTTTTCCCTTAGAACTGCTCTACTAGTAATCTAAACAGTATATCCCTTAACTAAAAAGCACAGCACTTGTTCCTAAAAGCTTTTTTTTTTCTCCAAAAAAAAAAAAAAAAGCTCAGCACTTGTCTTAAAAGCATCTTCTTTTCAGGTTTAGCACTTCTGTATTATACAAAGTCCCTCACTAGCAACCCCCCCCCCCCAGGAGTACCCACTTCCTTACTAAGTCCTCTCTTATTCAGTTACACCCCCAACTTCTTAAATTCTCTAGCATGTTGAAGGGCCAGATGCTGGCGTCCTCTCCTGTCCAGTTGGTGAATTTGGGAATATTGAGGCAATGTTACAATTGCCTCATGTACACAGACAACCCTCTCCTCCTCCCACATAACACAAATACTTGCGAGAGATGCAGCTATTTAGTCAAACTGGAGGCTGAGCTCTCTCAACTCAGGACTGATAAGACCAGACAGGAGGAGAAGGCAACTACACACACCACAAAACCAGTCTCACATAAAGCTATCACAACAATGAATCAAACACATAAACACACAAAGACATACTCGGAGGCTCTGAGCAAAAATTTACCTAAACAGCAGAGTCCTCCAAAGCAGACACCCAAGCAACTGCCACCTCATGACACACCACGGGCAACACATAAACCACAAAATCAGTGTGCAAAGCAGTCACAGCCCTTAAGGCCAAATACAACACCAAACATACTTGTCATAGGTGACTCCATAGTCAGACACACTGACGTCCCACTCACCAGACTGAACAAGGAGAGGGTCACAGTAAGCTGCCTATCGGGCGCTAGAATCCGCCATATAACACAAGCACTCGGGTCACTCCACAGCAAGTACAAATATGACACAGTCATTGTCCATGCTGGTGTGAATGACCTGAGACATACCTCCCTGGACTACATGAAAAGAGACATAGAGGAGCTCTCTGATTATGTAGCCCAGGTAGGTATGACCCTGACCCTGAGCAGTATCCTTCCTTCACCAAGAATGATGCCACAACATAGAGACAAGATGATCAGCTTTAACAATTAGCTTAATTTCTGGTGTCATTCAAAGGGGATCCAGTGTCTGTCTGCCTGGGATGACATGCTTGACAAGCCACGCTGCGTCGCAAGGGACGGCTTACACCTGTCACCCCTGGGATTCAGGATATTGGCTAAGGCTCTTGCCACCCCCCATAGTGCCTTTTTTAGGCAAGGCTCAAATTCTAAACCTACCACCCTAGAAAACAAAAATGGGAAGAAACTAAGGGTAATGCTGCCAGAAGTCTAAATCTCAAAATGCACGCACTCGAGGCCCTTCTCAGTATGGAGAACATCGATGTCTGTGCTGTGACTGAAACCTGGTTCAAGGCTCCTGAGAGCACCCCAGCACTATCAGGTTTTACCTCATATCATGCATTCTGGCCCCAAAACCCAGACCACACCACAAAAGGAGGGGGTGTATCCATATTCATCAAAGATACCCACACCTCCAGGTTGGTGGCAACGCACGAAGCATCGGAAACCATCCAGGTGCAATTAACCATAGGCAAAACTGCTCTACAATTTGTAGCATGCTACAGGCCACCCTCTCAAACTCAGGAACCCCACACAGCCTTCCTGAAGACACTGGAGGGTATAAATGTATCTCCAAACACCATTATATTTGGTGACTTCAACTACCCGATTATAGACTGGGAACATTACTCAAGCCCCAACTTTCTAGCCCAAAGGTTCCTGGAGTTCATAAATTCAAATGCCATGGAATAACTAGTCACCGTTCCCACAAGAGGAGAAAATATACTAGATCTCATCATCATAAACATGGGGACAAAATGCTCCACACCAGAAGTATATCCCTCATTGGTGAGATCAGATCACAAACTAATCTCACTGGAAACCCACATCCCGCCCCCACCCCAAACAAAAAAGACCACAGTGAAGAACTTCTCTAAAGCAAACTTCACACTACTCAAGACTTGTGTGGTATCCTTCAAGGCCCCCGAGCCAGTGGAAACCACAACCCAAACTGTGAAAGCCCTTACAAATGCCTTCTACGAACACCTCCAGGACTGCATGGATCAGGCAAGCCCTAATAAAACCAAGACTCTTTCCACCAAGGGCAAACGTCCAGTCTGGTGGACCCCAGCCATAAACAAACTTTACAATAAGAGGAGAAAGCTGTTACATGATAGAGCAAAATCCATAAAAGAGAAGACACCCTTGATCATTATTAGTAAAAAAATATGAGCACTCATAAAATCATCCAAGGCCAACTTTGAGAGAAAAATTGCCATAGATTCAAAAGACAATCATAAGGCCTTCTTCAGCTATGTTAGAAACCTGGGTGGAAACTCACAGATATGCTCAGAATTAGTCCAAAATGATACAAAAATCACTGAACCCACAGACATTGCCAACATACTGGCAGACAGGTTCAGTGCAAACTTCGTCCGACTGGGACCCCCAAAAGGAGAGATAACTATCCCAGCGGAGTGTAGCCTCCCAGACATCTCAAATGCGCAGGTGAAAGCTGCTCTCTCTAAAGCTAAAAACACAGCATCAATGGGACCAGATGGTGTCCCCGGCTGTGTGCTACATGAACTCAATGAGGAACTAAACCCGCACATAAGGCAGCTGTTTAATCTTAGCCTTACCACAGGATACGTGCCCAAGGAGTGGCATACGGCAACTGTGGTCCCACTCCACAAAGGCGGTGCCTCTACGGACCCTGGTAATTACCACCCCATAAGCTTAACAAGCCTGGTCTGCAAAGCTATGGAGAGGATCATAATGGAACTCATAAACAAAGACATAGGGGACTTGCAGACATTGGACCCGACCCAGTTTGGCTTTGTCAAGGGCAGATCATGCCTTTTGAACTTGGTCGACTTCTTCGAAACAGTCACCAAGGCCATTGATGAGGGAAAGGCAGTCCATACAGCCTACCTTGACCTTGCAAAAGCTTTCGACACAATACCCCACTCGGGTATTATAGAGAAACTTACCAGCTTAAATGTAAACCCATATGTCACAAGATAGGTTGCAAACCAGCTAAAGGACAGAACCCACAGGGTTAGAGTTGCTGGCGCCATGTCAGACTCCAAGCCGGTCACAAGTGGTGTCCCACAGGGCTCAGTCCTTGGCCCCCTGTTGTTCGGCATCTACTTCTCAGAAGTACAGGCAAACATAGGAGGACTATGGCTGACAAAGTTTCCAGATGACTGCAAACTGGGCGCCATAGTGGAAAGTACATCGGACACAGATATCCTTCAGAGGGGTCTCACGGAAACTGATAGCTGGTGCCAGAGCCATGGCCTGCAGTTAAATGCCAAAAAATGTATAGTCATGCCATTCGGGAAAAACAAGGTAACCCCAAGCTACCATATAGGTGGCAATCCACTAAGCACAGAAGAGGTTATCAGGGACCTGGGGACCCAGGTTGACAGTGGCCTTTCTTTTGACACTCACATTGCTAAAGTGGTTAGAAAGACCTTCTACATTGCCCACCTGATCATGAAGGGATTCACATCCAGATCAAGTGAGGTCATTGTTCCCCTGTACTCTTCACTTATCAGACCAATGATCGAGTACAATGCCCCATTCGGGATGTATCTCACCCGACACCTGCAGCAATTGGAGAGACCCCAAAAGTTCCTCACCAAAAGGATAAAGGGACTCCAAAATCTGTCATATGCTGCCAGACTGAAGAAACTCCAGCTCTATTCAGTCGCATACCGTCTGCTCAGAGGTGACCTATGCCTGACATACAAGGCCATGTCCAACCCGGAATTAATGGACATGCTCCACCTCAAAAAATCCAAATCTACCAGATCCACTAGAGCAAGCGACTTAAACCTTAGCACGGATATAAATAGGACATGCTGGAGGGATAGATTTGTCACCCAGAGACTCCCTATGCTGTGGAATAAAATCCCGGTCCATGTGAGGCAGAGCACCTCGCTGGCTCTGTTCAAGAGAAATCTTGACCGGTGGATGGGAGATCGTAGGTTTACCCAGGGAATCATCTCTGTGTGACTGCTGGACAGAGGCACAACAAACTAATGGGCACAGTATTTTTTAACATAAGGGGTGGCGTAAGCCACAAAACTTTGGGCTAGGCTTATAAATGCCTTAGGGCACATAGCCTAGTATAAACCTATGAACCTATGAACCTATGAAAGCAGTAATATACTTGGTTGTTTTATTAATAGTGTTAAACATTCCCTTGCAGATGTACTCTTCAAATTGTTAAATTGTTTAACTCATGTTTAGTTAACAGTTTTGTACATGATGAGTGTTACACAGCAGTAGTGATGCCCCACCATAGATGTGGCCTTACAACTGACCCAGGTAATTATATACGTATTAGCCTTACAAGTCTCATATGCAAAGGAAGTATTATAACTAACCTCATAAACTGTGATATCAGGAATCTTGTTAGACTTGACCCCTATCAGTGAACTGTAGTTAATCAGGTAAACTTCTTTAGAAGGGTTATAGTGATTATTGGTTGTGGCCATGCAGTGCATGCTGCATAAGTTAATCAGGCTAAAGCCTTCAACATTGTTCACCATGCTGGAGTCATCAAAAGCTAAATGCTTTCAAAATCAACTTATATGTGTTAGATGGATTAAAAAAAGTCTGAAAGACCTGGTCATTACCAACATGGGAAATCAATGCTCCATACCTATGGTCACCCCCTCGTTAGTCAGGTCTGACCATAAGCTAATCACCCTTAACATCCACATCCCACCCCCACCCCCCAGTAAAGAAACCACCATAAAAAACTTCTCCAAAGCCAACTTCATGCTACTCAAGTCAGAAGTGACAAACTTCATGACACCCATGCAGACGGGAACTGAAAGTTCAACTGCTGAATACTACACTAAGGCACTGTACGAGCACATCCACTCATGCATGAATCATGCCATCCCAAATAGAACCAAAATGCTGTCATCCAAAAAGGAAGCCAATCTGGTGGTCCCCTGCCATAAACAAACTTTACAACAAAAGGAAGAAACTTTTGCAGAAAAGAGGAAAATCCCAGGATGTAAAAAACTCCCTTACTAGCCTCAGTAAGAAACTGAGATGCCTCATAAAATCCTCCAAAGCTAGTTACGAAAATAAAATTGCCAAAGATTCCAAAGACAACCACAAAGCATTCTATAACTATGTCAAGAATCTAAATGGCAATGCTCAGATCTGCTCTGAGCTAA
Source organism: Protopterus annectens (assembly GCF_019279795.1). Classification (NCBI taxonomy): domain Eukaryota; kingdom Metazoa; phylum Chordata; order Ceratodontiformes; family Protopteridae; genus Protopterus; species Protopterus annectens. Next base: position 446,336,160 of record NC_056749.1, on the reverse strand, counting down.
AACAGAATGGCATTAAATATACTGATCCGAAGGATATTGCCAATATCCTGGCAGATCGATTCAGTGCCAACTTCACCCCTCTCACCCCTAAATGGCCCATCTCAATACCGGAAGATTGCCAAATTCCAGTAATAACGGCCACACAGGTACAAAACGCACTCTCTAAAGCCAAGAATACAGCAGCCATGGGACCAGATGACATCCCGGGCTGTGTACTACATGAACTATAATATGAACTGGCACCTCACCTAAGTGTCATGTTTAATCATAGCCTCACCTCAGGTTTCGTGCCCACTGAGTGGCAGAGCTACAGTTATCCCAATCCACAAGGGGATCCACCTTGGATCCCGGAAACTACCGTCCCATCAGTCTGACAAGCCTTATCTGCAAGGCCATGGAGTGTATTATCATGGAACTTATAAACAAAGACATTGGCAACCTTCAAACACTGGACCCCACCCAGTTTGGGTTTGTGAAGGGCCGATCTTGTCTCCTGAACCTGATTGACTTCTTTGAATCAGTCTCCAGAGCCATGGACAAGGGTAAGGTGGTCCACACAGCCTATCTAGACCTTGCCAAGGCCTTTGACACCATCCCCCACTCTGGAATCATAGATAAACTTACTAATTTGGGCATTAATCCCTATGTCACCCAATGGGTTGCTAAATGGCTTACTGATAGAACCCACACTGTAAAAGTAGCCGACTCAAAATCCAGCTCCAGACAAGTGATGAGTGGAGTATCTCAGGGTTCAGTCCTGGGGCCGCTCTTGTTTGGCATCTACTTCTCTGAAGTACAGGTCAACACTAAGGGACTCTGGCTAACAAAGTTTGCAGATGACTGCAAACTGGGAGCCATTATTGAATCCCCAAATGATGTGGATACTCTACAAAAGGGCCTTACAGAAACAGATGCTTGGTACCAGAGCCATGGGCTCAAGCTCATTGCCAAGAAATGCATTGTTATCCCCTTTGGGAAAAACATGTATCCATGAATTACCATATAGGTGGCAGTACACTAAACACAGAAAGTGTGATAAGAGACTTAGGGACACAGGTGGACAGTGGTCTCACCTTCGATAACCACATCACCACAACAGTCAGGAAATCCTTCTATGTGGTACACCTCATCACGAAGGGCTTTTCATCCAGAAAAAAGGAGGTCATTGTCCCACTGTACTCATCCCTCATTAGACCCATTATAGAATACAACGCCCCATTTGGTATGTACCTCTCAAGACATCTGCAACAACTGGAAAGGCCTCAGAAATACCTCACTAAAAGAATCACAGGCCTAAAGCAGATGCCCTATGCTGACCGCCTTAAAAAACTCCAGCTATACTCTGTCGCATATCGTCTACTCAGAGGCGATCTCTGCTTAACATACAAGGCCATGTCAAACCCAGAGCTGTTGGACATGCTACACTTAAAGAAATCCCAATCCCTCAGAGCTACACGCTCCAGGGATCTAAACCTTGTCATCACAATAAACAAAACATGCTGGAGGGATAGGTTCCTGACCCAGAGACTCCCCAGACTCTGGAATAGATTGCCCATACATGTCAAGCAGAGTGCCTCCTTGGACCTCTTCAAGAGGAACCTTGACGATTGGATGGGAGAAAGGAAATTCACCCCAGGGATCATGTCAATCGCCCTGCTAGACAGGGGTCCAGGAAAGTAAATAATGTGGGAAGAAATAGCCAGGGAATTGTTATGGCTAGGCTTGTATAGGCCTTAGGGCTGATAGCCTAGTACCAATCTATGAACCTATGAACCTATGAACTCACACAGTGTGAGTTTGCAGGTGCTGCAAAAGAAAGTATGAAAGTCGCTAACAGTGTTCCTCATAACACATTGTTAGGATCTCTCCTTTTTTGGTATTTACTTACTAAATCTCCAAGCAGAAAGCCAAGAGCTCTAGTTAACAAAGTTTGCAGATGATTGCAAACTGGGAGTTGTTGTTATGTCACTCTATGACATCCAAACCCTCCAGAATAAACTTGCCATAGTAAACGTTTGACATACTAAAAATGTGCTCAGACTAAATGCTAAAAAATGTAATATGAATAATTTGGTAAGCAATCCCTCATCTAACTATACTGTCAAGACAACATACCTTTACAAATCGATAATGTAGTTAGGAACCTAGGTACTTGAGTTGATAGCTCCTTCTACTTTGAAAACTATATAACCAAAGCTTTCAGAAAATCCTTTTATTTACTCCATCTAATTGTGAAAGGAATACCATCAAGGTCTGCAGATATAATCTCTCCCTTACACCCCCCACCCTTTGTGATATATCTCACTAAATTTATCAAATAATTAAAAAGACCCCAATAGTTCCTAATACAAAAATCATATCCCTGAAGTCCCTGAGCTACCAAGAGAGCGTGGAAGCTCTATCCCACCATTCAGTGCCTTACAGAAGGGAGATCTCTATCTCGCTCACTGTGCAATTAGAGACACAATCGCCCTGCACCTCCTATTTCTCCACAAGTCCAGTATCTTTACTAATACTACAATCAGGGACCTAAATCTTCTCCAACAAAAAAATAAAACATGATTGAGGGATAGTTTCATAACCCATCACCTCTGTGACTGGAAGAGTATCCATAAATTTACTTGAGACTTGACAAATATGGCCATCATGGAGAAAGGAGGTACTAACTCAAGAAGTGTACCAGCAAGGCAAGAACAGTTATGAGAAGCTATGAATCTATGAATAAAATATCGTTGAATATTGTGGATCTGCAATGTCACTATTTAATTTTTGCAGTGCATACAGCTGATGTATTGTGTTTGCCTGCACTATTCTTTGTGTTTGCCATTCTGCATTTGGAATGCTTCGATAAGTTGACAGCACTTTAAATGGCACTGATCTTTCTAACTCCCATTATTTTGAACAGCACATTGGTTTGCTGCCGACTGGTAACTAGTTCCACCTAAACTGCTGGTGCCTAATGTTCCTAGGTTCATAAGTTCATATGTAAATACTAGACAATCAGTCTATCAGATAAAGTGGGGAATGTCAGAATTCAGTTCTGTGTGAAATGATAGATTACAGCACAAACCAAGGGAGTGGTATCCTGAGGAAATAAAGGCCTACCTGAGTTTTTCCTGGAACAGATATACTTAGTATAGCCACCAGTCATAATGGGGAAATGAGCTGGCTCAGGGTATGAAGGGATACCCCCATGATTTATACATCAGACTGCTGTATAATAGCTGTCCCTCACCACTAGTCGAACAAATGTAATGACTGGGTTAAGTCCAGGGCAAAGAATGAAGTTGTTGCTAGCCCCTGTTTGGCATGGAAGTGAAGGTGGTTATTGACCTCAAAAGCAGAATGAATGCGCTGTTTGTGGAGTCCATGAGGGCAAATAAAAATTGATATATATATATATATAACTGACTATTAAACATTGTCCACAACTAAAACTGAATGTTTCATTGGTCACTACATGTTGGCCTTTTCATCCATTATTTTCAGTTTTAGTACTGAGCCTATTTAATCATGCCTTGCTTCCATCAACCAGTTTAATTTAAGTATCATCCTCCCTGGCCTTAACGGACAGTGATTTGCAATGCATGAATATTATGCTTGTTTTCAGGAAATAGATTTCTATAAACTATGGTATCACTTATAAATTTTAGGTTCAGAAGACTGACTGCAAAAGAATCAACCTGACATTTTCCTTCTCTGTGTCAGTATCTAATTGTTTTACTGTTATTAATTTCTTTGTAAACATAGCAGTCTGCACATTTTAAGATATTCCCTCCATTTGGCCCCCAGATTTGTTGTCATGTCTTCTCTTTCACATAAATGTTGTACATTCTAAGATCCTCCCAACAGACCTCCCAGTAAATAATATTTTCCCAGCTATCTGCTGCTATTCACATCTTGTAGGCATTAATTATTATGGAAACAAGTAACCTATTTTCCAGAAATACTGAGCGCCTTGCAAAATCAGGCCAACTTAGACCAGTTTAATCTAAGAAGTCTGTACACAGCATGAACTTATCTTTTCTGTATTCGTTCATTTCAGTATTTCAAAATCAGGAAATTAACTTTGTTTCATTTATAATACAATAAGGCAGACACAGACACACAGACACACACAAATAGCTCATGTTTATCAGTTTGAACCTGGGATCTGCAGAATTTCTGTCTGATTATACAAACATGAGTCTTGTAAGTTTTATGCAATTGTTTGCAAAGTACTTGTAGTAGAATAACCTAAATTGAATGTGGAAGAAAGAAATCTCCAAACTAAGTTGCCTGTACATGCTTATAAATGCTTCAGTTAATATCTCCATCCCCCCCCCCCACACACACACACGACACATAAATACTACGCCACTGTAGTTTTGCGTATTACATTGATTACTCCCTCCTGGTCTTCTGAAAGCACTAGGTTATAAAGGACCTTTTTAACCCTTTGCTTTTGGGATACACATAGTACTGCATGCCATGTATGAACATTATTCAGGTGCTGAGTTTATCTGGTTTCAGTGCATCATTTTCCTTATTTTACAATTGGCATAAAACTGGTTTTAAAATAAGCACAACATTTTGTTTAATAACACATTTGCACAATAATTATTCGGGTAGTAGTCCATTGTCTGCACTAGCCAAAAAAAAATATCCATCAGCTTCCAATAGAAACTTTAATCTAGAAGTGACATTTCAGGTTAGTTATAAGTAACATTTCTCACCCCTAACCCATAAATATAGCAATAGGAAATAGGTAACCAATCAATGTCCTATTACTATGCAGTATAAACACTTGCAGTCAGTTGCCCATAGCTTGTGACTAGAGGTTACTTAGAGTGCAAATGCTAGGATATTCAAAGACATGTTTTTTTATCTTGCAAGTATATGTTTTATTTTAGTTTTTGACAGGAAACTAGATAGAAGTGTGGGCAATGGTAAAAGGTAGACCCTGCCCACAGCAGAATGCATATTTTTTATTTTATTCACAGTAATTTATGGGGAGGGTGATAGCAAAAACGTCAGATCTGCATCAGTAACTTTACTGAGACTATATTTTACCACTTTTGTGAGATGCAGCTGTTTAAAGACAGGCCCCAGTAGCCTTATCTCATATGCCTTTACTGCTGCTGTCTGACATTTTGCATTAAACTTGGTGTTCCCTTGGCTGTTTTGGTGAACTTGTGCTAAGCATGCTGAATACAGTAATGCTCTAAGACACTTCTTTTTCTGGAAGATAGTTAAAAAAACTAAGTCCATCTATACTTCTCCAGAACAAAAAAAAAAAAAAATATATATATATATATATATATATATATATATATATATATATATATATATATATATATATATATATATATATATATATATATATATATATATATATATATATATATATATATGTGTGTATATATATATATATATATATATATATATATATGTATGTATATATATATGTATATACATATATATTTTATATATATATATATATATATATATATACATATGTTTTTTTTTTGTTTGTTTCATTGAGGGGCAGTAAAATGATGAAAATAGGACAGTTAGGATGATCGGAATGAAGTAAGTAGTTTGTGACTTATCCAAGGTTCAAGTAGAAACACATTTGCTGTGACCTGCTTCAAGTAGAAATGCATTTGCTGTGACCTTCTTCACTTTTTGGCAGGAAACCAGATAAACCTTTGAGGAATGAAAAAAGTACAGAGTGTCCACAGCATCATACAGTTGTACTTATTTATTTATGACAATTATCATAGTGGTGGTCACCCTATAGTAAAAAGGTAAAAACACACATATATAACTGTGGCTGTCTGCATGCTCATGATTGGGGACAGGCTAAGTATGAAAACAAAGGGAGATTGCAGGATCCATGCAGAACAATCATTAATATAACATACTTTGGGGTTATATATTTGCATGAGGCTGAAAAAAATTATTGTGCCCAGTGTTTCTTTCATTTTTTCTCAATCAGACATTTGAAGTATACACAGAAGGTGGATGTTTCTTCTGGATAAGAAATGAGGAGATATGTAGCACGTGAAAGCAGAGGCATAGTCAAAAATGATATGAATGACAAGAGTCAGTGCATATGTCTAACAGTAGCAAGTTGAAATATGTTACTGCGGCTATTATGTTTTTTCATTTTCTTCTCAATGAGAAATGAAAAGTATACTGAATTTAGGTATCATTTTTGGGGAAAAGGTAATATATGAAAGCAAAGAACAGTTATAGTATCACTTCAGATTGATTATTGGTGCCATATGTTGGTGGTTGTATTCTCTGTATCCCACAATAACTACTACTAATCATAGCTACAATACCATTTTTATAAGCAGCTAAATCTTTCCAGATGGTGTCAGTATGCTGCACTGGAAGCTTTAAAGTAAGAATTGCAGCCTTAGGTGTAAGTTTGTAGTAGAATACCCTGTCATTATTACCTGAATTATTTGTAGTGAAATCTCAAAGGTTGAATGAGACAGTGTATTTAAAGACAGGCTTTAGTGTCTTCGGTTCTTTTTTTCTTTACTGCAATGATCTCATATTTTGAAATGTACTCTGTTTTCATTTTGATTGCTATGGTGAACTCTTGTTCAGTATGTTGAGTACAACAATGTCTCCATATTTTACTAGAAAAAGTATGAATTTCTTTAATTGCAATATGCCATGGCTATAATGTTATATTTTCAAATGATCACAATTTTGCCATCAGATGTAAAGGAGTGCTGTCCTGCAGCTTTTAAGATAAGAACTGAGTCTTATGTAGGTTCTGTAGCTGAACACTCTGTTGTTATAACTTAAAAGTTCAAGTATGGAATCTTAAAAGCTATAGAGATATAGCTCTTCAAAGACAGGCCCCAGTGGCTTTAGTTCATATGCCTTAACTGTTGCTGTCTGGTGTTCTGCGTTATACTTGGTGTTCCCTTTGGCTGCTCTAGTGAATTATGCTCAGCATGCTGAGTACAATAATGTCCTAAAATACTTATTTTTTGAATTGATAGTGAAAAAAAAAGTAAAATAATCTATACTTCTCCAGAACAAATATATATTCTTTCAGTTGTTTGCAACTTCCCATAGCTACAACCCCATGTGTTTAAGCCTCTAAAGCTGTGCTGTCAAACTCAGAGGTTTTCTGATCTTGAAGGTCTCTGGTAAGAAGTGTAGTTTTAGGTGTGTTATATAGCTATACCACCTAAAAGTTGTATAATGAAATCACAAAGAGTGACATAAATATTACCTTTGAAAGACAGACCTCATTGGTTTCAGTTCATGTGCCTTTACTGCCATAGGTTGACATCTTACATCATATTACATTTTACATTGTAGTCAGTTTTTCTTTTTAGGTGCTGTGCTAAACTTAGTTTCAGTATGATGAGAAGAGTAATAGCTGAACATGCTTCTTTAATGAGTTTTCAATAACTCAGTGTAAAATTCTTCTCTACATACACACACACACACACACACACACACACGTATGTATGTATATATATATATATATATATATATATATATATATATATATATATATATATACATACATACGTGTGTGTGTGTGTGTCAGTTGCATTATGCTATGGCTCAATTTCATGTTTTCATCAACTAATGACATGTGGTTAAACTCAGAGGTCTTAAGACAGAACTGCAGTCCAATGTGTGTTTTATAACTAATCACCCTACTGTTATAATTTTAATGTGGGGCAGAGATAGAGCTTTCAAAGACAGGAACCATGGCTTTATTTCATATGCTTTACTGCTGCTATCTGACCTTTTGCATTATGCACAGTTTTTATCTTGGGTTATGTAGTGAACTCATGCTCAGAATGTTGTGTGCAGTAACAGTTCTAATACTTCTGTATTGAGTTGTTAATGCATAGATGTAACAATCCTGTTTATTTTTCTTGAATACAGATGGATTTTCTTACTTAATTTGTGAATCCCTCACCCTCAGTTTATGCAGCAGACCACATTAGAAGATAAAGATGTGTATAAGTCCTTAGAATTGGATTCACTGACTAAGTGCATTTTTTAGAAGATGGTCAAGATATATTATTCTGAGAAATTTTATATAATATTCTTTACAGTTTCAGAGAAATGGTCCATTGTTACTATGTCTCACCAGTAATCTTATATAGGCATTTCAATGCATTTGTTTTACCATCTGTTTCATAAATAATAATGTATGTTTTAGATGTTCTTTTTCCAGAAGACACACTCATATGTATCTAGATCATGTTACTGGGTTATCCTGATGACAACTGAACACAAATTATACTATTTTCTAAGGGGAAAAGGTAGTATTTCCTATCATTTTACATATTATAGCAACATATCTGTATTTTACTTACTCTGAGAGGCATGCTCATATTTGATATTATGTTGTCTGTTTTCTTGAGAAGTTATTAGGCTGTGAAAAATAACATCAAAAATGGGAACATCTCTATGTCTTGTACTGAATTTCATTTGAGTATCTTGAAGAATTTAAAAATATTTTTGTCTGAAGTTTGAATGGAGATCGGGTCATAAATGACCTTTGTATATTGACTGCAACTTTTAGAAAACAGTCATTTGAAATTAATGTGTAGCTGAAAACGGAGTAAAAGAAACAAAAGCTCTCAAAAACATAAATATATAATGTGGTGATTTCAGACCCAAAAGAAGTGTGTGTGTCTGTTTAAAAGTGAGTTTTTGATTTTTATTATATTTTGATATTAAAATGATATAAAATTGACTTATTCATTAAAAGTTAAGATGCATCAGTTCTTCTACTTGTAAGGGTAGAAGCCCACTCCAATGGTCTTTTACAGATAATTGTGTCAGAAACAATATCTAAAATTTTTGAGAATAGATGTTTACCATTTTGAGATATGGGCTTTTAAATACAGGGAGCAAAAATAGCCAACATTAGACAGAATTCTTAGGAAAGACTTTCTGAAAATGTTCAGCATTTTAATTGCTTAGGAATGTTATAAATAAATAATGTGCAATTACTTTAAATAGTTCATTAGACTTGCACAATGGGACTAACCCATAATTATGTTTTTCCTTCAAACAAAATTAAATAGAAAACTAGTTAAGTAAAATTTTGAAAAATTAGATATTTCTCAAATGAGTATCTGATTTAAAACAGGATGATATTTGAAATATTTTATTTGCTTTTTCCTGAATTTGAATGCTATCATATTAAAATAAGACCATTGATTATCTATATGTTAGTTGAATGTCTACAATCAGTACTAAAATACATTCTGGCACTAAGTTTTTCCACATTGCTTATTTCCTCTTTTTACTTATATTGTAAATTCTTGACTGCCACAGGTAATTGTTGTACTTTTTGCATGCATCTTATTTCTCTATTGCAGGTCCCCTTCCTAATATTGTCATTTGAAATGTTGAGCTGACGGCTCTATATTACGATGTCAAAAGACGAGTTCACCTAACACATCTTTATTGACATGTAAATACTGACCTTTTGAAATGCTGAATGGCCACTTAGGAAAATATTTTCCCAGGGGAAAAAAATGCTTGGCTGTACACAAACAAACCAAACTTTCAAACCCTACATAGTTCACCCCCCACACACCCCCTAACTAAATGTACCAATTCTGAGATCACACTACAGTGGGAAAAAGGGCAAATCCACAATGACAGCCAAGCGATTATTTTCCCCTAGGAAAAAAATTGCTGAAATGGCCATTCGGCATTTCAAAAGGTTGATATTTACGTGTCGATAAAGATGTGTTCAGTGAACTCATCTTTCGACATCATAATATTGACCCGAGCTGACTTCATATCATCACAGACAGAGGGAGTTTGAAAGCATATGTCAATGTACAGGTGTGTGTGTGTGCGTGTGTGTGTGTGTGTGTGTGTGTGTGTGTGTGTGTGTGTGTGTGTGTGTATGTGTTTGTATGCTTATGCATGCAAGTATCTATCTATTGATCTGTCTATCACACAGCTGGATAGATAGAAACATAGATACATATAAATAACATGCACTCATGTGCACATAAGCGTGTGTTCCTGCCTCTGAGACTGCTTTTGTAAATAAAGACTGCAAACAGAGATACTCAGGACTGATGACTGCATGGATGCAATATCTGCTACTGGAAATTTCTACATTTAATTATCTCTTTAGCATAATGATACTTAGTTTCAAACAGTTCTGTACTTAACTTTATGTAGAATATTCTAGACTGTAGAATAATATACCATACTACCTAGTTAAAAAAGAGCAATTACTGTCATGAGCTTCTTCAGCTCCTCCATTTAATAAATTCATATATTGTTATTTAGCTGTTTCCTCCATTAAAAAACATCAGCTGTTTAAATCTGAGCCTGACAGACTAGGAAATGGCCATAAAGAAATAATGTTTAAGTAGATAGTTCTGACTTCATTGAAAGTGAACTGGAACAGGTTCTATCTGAGGAAATTCAACTTGTCAAATGCTTTCCACAGGAAATGACTGCCTCACTGCCATTGCAGCTTCTAAGTGTGCAACAGCAAAGATTTTACTTTTCTTTGTGTTTTTGTGACCATAGAATTGGTATATATAACAATTAAAAGTAAAACATCAGATTGTTTTATTTCTTATTTACTGATGCAAATAAAATTGAAGTAGATCGAAGTCAGTAAAGGGTGCATGGAGCATTTTCTGATGTTACTAGTCTAAACTAGTATGCATGAATGTATGGGAGTGTTACTTGCACACACTCCTGTATTACCGTGTATTACCCAATATTACCCTTAGTGTATGTATGCACTTTCCTACATCATACTTCCACAGGTATATAAGGCAGCTATCAAGCCATACTCTAAAATGCTGTCATATAGCATAAATTTGCAAATGCTTGCAAATCAGTTTAAACACTACGCTCAAGCTAACATGAACATCATGATGCTTAGTCACTTAGTAAAGCTACCAGGCTATAAAAGTACATTCAATTCTAGATCATCAAGTGTTTCATAATATGTAAACGTGAAACAGAATATGCAACAGGAACTTTTAAGGAAAGATCATGCAAAAATATTATAATTTTCTGCATGAACACTAACGTTTGCACATCACTGTGTATAAAGCATTGCTTTTTAACTGAAAAGAAGCACATCATGTGGTTATGTGCTAAGGAACCTTATAATAGTATATGCCATAGAGTTTTTCATGTCTGTGACAACCATGAAGTGAATGCTGAAAAATTTGCAAAGACTCAGTTTCAATGAAATGCACATATAAAGAAAGAATAAAAAAAAGCATAGACATAAAAGCAGAGATGAAATGAACTTTATTGATGCTTATTTTAAAATTAGCAATAGCAACATAGCAATAGGTATTGATAAGACTACCTCTGCACTTGTTATATTGCCAGTACTTGCAGCAGACATTGTAATGTACAGGGCTGGCTGTCAACTGGTGTCCTAGGCAAAAGGGCTCAACAACAACCTCCCACACACCACCCTGTTCTACCTACACTATCCAGATTACTTTCATCTTCCTTTTTCTCTCTGTTTTGTCTTGCTCTTCATTTTTGCTGTATTCATTCAACATCTTTTAAAGAAACCATTTAGTTACGACAAACGATAAACAAATAAATACTGGGAGTGTGCCACTGCCAGAGCAGTGCCCTAGGTGGCTGCCTAGTTGGCCTATGCCTAAGGCCAGCTATGGTCTAGCCTTTCAAGTTAACACCCTTTTCTGAATGTGAAATGGGAATGAAAAATAATAAAATACTTTGTAATCTTAGCATGCACATAGTTAAAACAAAACTTAGTTTACAATGCTGTGGTGACACAAGGTCACAGTTTTGCATTTATGAATCTAAGCAAAGGAATGCATTCTCATGCACACATAGGTTTATAGATCCATTGGTTGTTCCTAGGCTAAAGACCACTAGGGCCCTTATAAGCCTAGCCATGCATCCTGAACCATTTGGTTCCCAAGTATCATGGGTATCTGTATGGGGGCGGGGGCATGTTAGTAGGGTAGTAACTAAGGATTTGTAGGGTGGATGCTAGTTAGGATAATACTTTTCTTATTGATGGCCTCTGTCCATAACAGGCATGGGGACTAGACCATGGGTAAATTTACAATTTCCCATCCAGTTTTCAAGGTTTCATTTGAAGAGAGTTAGAGATGAACTCTGTTCATGCATCACATGTACGTTGGCACACAAACACACACACACACACACACACACACACACACACACACACACACACACACACACATATGCTTGTGCATAAATATTAGGATTGCCATAGGCTCATTGGTTCATAGGCAAGTACTAGGCAGTTGGCTTGTACTCCATTACAAGCCTAGACAAAAAATTGTATTCAGAAGTTTCCTCTAGCCTCAAGTAAGGCAAAACAGCATAGATTGAATAGAATCTGTGGCTGACCACTCAATTATTTAGGTTTACCTTGATGGTGGCAAGGGTACTGCTCTGCCTGACATGTACTGGGAATTTGTTCTAAAGCTGAAAGATGCATTAGGATATGAATCTATCATGCCAAGTGTCTTATTTATCTGCTGATGAAGGTTTAGTTCCTTTAACCAAGTATATGAGGTACCATTAGTTCTGCAAAGGAAGGAGAGATCAAATAAGGTTGGATATTTCATGTCTCGAATGGCTAGATACAGATCTCCATGGAGGATTCTGTAAGAGACTGAGTACGGAGAATGGGCTACCAGTCTCTCCTGATAACTATGATTTTTGAGGCCATTGATCCTTTTAGTGATGAATCTCTGAGGTTTCTAAAGTTTTGTGACATGTTTAGACAAATCCATGCTATTTAATAATGGGTCTGATAAATTTTGAGTAAAGGGGACTTAAAACTTTTTTTTACATCTGTTGGAGATGCCATTGGATTTGACATGAGACCAATATAAATCCTTCCCTACTACTATGGTGACATGACAGTCAAATGATAATGAATAATCAGAAAGACTACCTGCAACAGTGTTTGACTGGAAGGGAAGATCCCCTATGTGGTAAATAAAACTGTTTGTTTGCCAACTGAATTATTCTACATTTTTTGCACTGAGTTTCGCACTACTGTACTTGCTCCAACTGTTAACATGGTCTAATCCATGATGGAACAATTGTGAGCCAGTTAAAGATTGAATAACAGCACCCAGTTTACAGTTATCTACAAACTTAGTTAGCTACAGGCCAGCAGTGCTGGCCTAAAGGTCTGAGAAATAGATGCCAAATAAGAGACGGGCCACCACTGAGCCCTATGATGCAGCACTGGTAATAGTTTTGTGCTAAGAATTTGTACCTGCAACTCAAACAGAGTGGGTTCTGACACACTCAGTTAACATCACATAGTATAAGGATTTATATTCAGATTTACAAGTCTGTCAATAATATCTGCATGGGGAATAGTGTCAAAGGTGTTGGCCAGGTTTAGATCTGATGTATGCACTGTATAACCACTATCCATTGTTTTAGTTATTTTTTCAAAGAACTTAATGAGGATATAGAGGTAGGATCTTCCTTTAACAAAGAGAAATTGATGAGGGTCCAGGGTTAAGACACTTTCAATGTCCAGATTAACAAGGCCTATGATAATATACCTATAACTTTACATATGAGGCTAGTGAGACAAATGGGTCTCTAGTTACCAGGATCCATGTTTCGACCAGCCTTATGTAATGCCATTACAATAACTGTTTTCCAGGCTTCAGGAATGTAACAAGTGGTGAGACAGCTTAAAGAGGTTAAGTAGGGATTCAGAAAGGCCATATTTGGCACTAATAAGCAGGCAACCTGGCATGTTAGCAGGGCCCATGGATAAACTATTCCAAGATTTTGAAAGGGCTGAGGGAAATTCCTGGGACTATGGGACCTGTGGAATAGCTATAAATGTGGGTGGAGTAAAATTTGCACTCATTTTTTAATTAGGATATTAGCCATTTCCTTTGAGTTTGGAGTGCAGTATCATTGTGGACAAGCTCTGAAGATTGTTGGCATCATGTCTTCATTTCCTGACATAGTTAAAGGAAGATGTGGTTATTTTTGTTTTTAGTTGTAAAGTTCACAATCAGCTTTGGGAGAGGCAGAATCCTGACTAGAGCCTCATACATTACTCCACTCATTGCCTCATCCATTTCAATAAACAAATGTGCATTGCTTTTGTTTTGCAAAGTTAATCTTGCTAGTAACAGGTTTGAAAAAACAGTCAGCATGATAACTGCAACAGATAAGCAAATGTATAAAAATGTTGCGCATGTTAAAAGATATTTGTAATATTGTTGAAACTATGGCATTAAATAAGCATGGAGGATCAAAAACATCATACTGAGAAAATGAGGACAGAAAGACTATATAATAATTTGTATACTGTTTCTTTTTTATTTCGCCAAATATTTTGGGTTTCTAATAACATGACGGGAATGGACCCCATTCCTAAGTCAAAGTATGACTAAAGTTCATGAAATTAATATTGTTTCAATCTTTTATGTCAGCCAGAAGTGCTCTTTGCAGCACCCACAATGTGCCCATTAATGACTCCTGCAATTTGTATGGAGTTACATGTATCGGTCTTCTTCTTCTTTCAGCTTTTCCAGGTTAGGTGTCACCACAGCGGATCACCTTGTCCGCTCATGATTGGCAGTGGAGTTTTACAGTGTTGAGTTGCCAGCCCGGCGCCCAACCTTCCACAGAAGGCACACACTCATGCCTAGGGCCAATTTAGAGTGTCCAATCCACCTACAGCATGTCTTTGGGATGTGGGAGTCAACCGGAGCACCTAGAGGAAACCCACACAACCACAGGGAGGACATGCAGACTCTGAACAGAAGGCACCCCAGCTGAGGATCGAACCAGAGAACCTTTTGCTGTGAGGTGGCAACGCTAACTGCTGCACCATCGCGGCTGTCTCCTAACATATCTAAATATGATTGTCGATTATTTTTTCATAAGACATGTTGCTCCTACTACTATTGGAACTGTCTGGGTATCTTTCTTCCACATTGCTGCCATTTCTGCCTGCAAATCCTGATATTTTATGACTTTGTGTCTCTCTGTACATAAGACATTGTAGTCACTGGGTGTAGTGATTTCAATGATCAATGCTACTTTTGTCTTCTATTCATGGACCACTATATCTGGTTTTCTGGCATTTACCTTTTCAACTGGTGGTAATGGGTGATCCTATTTAATACTGACTTCATAATTTTCTATGACCCTTTGTGGCTCATGTTTCCAATGTTTTTCAGCCACTTCAATACCATAATATTTGTACAATCCCCAGTGCAACAGTCTTGCCACATTATTATGCCTTTCAGTATACAGTCCTTCTGCCATTAGTATGTCACAACCAGCAACAAGGTGTGCAACTGTTTTCAATTCTGTTTAACAAAACATACATTTGTCTGTTTCTCCTACATGTTCAATGGACTTTGTAAACCAATGTATATTTATTTATTTATTTATTTTACATTTTTTGACCGGGCTAGTCTAACTGGATATATGTCCATTTTCAGTAGAGGCCCGGGGAGAAAAGCTCCAATGGAATATTACATTGTTTATACAGAATAGACCATACAAGATTAGAATTTAAAAAACAAAGTTAGGCAATATATGCAATGTACAACTATGATAGCAAACAAGGAGAAAAATGTCCTAATGTCTTTGTACAAAGAAATAATAATAAAAAAAATAAATATATATATATATATATATATATATATATATATATATATATATGCAGTCCACTATCTTGGGCTGCCAATATTAACCTTTCATATTTTGGTTTGAATTTGCCTATCCTTAACCATTCCTGCATTCGATCCTGATCAATATGAGGTTGTTTGGCATTTTCTATACTTACAACTATATTTATGCATTTTCCACATTTTTTGCCTTCTCATCTGATCCTTCGCCTTATATTCTTTCTTTTGTTTTTTGGCACATTCAGTTGCTGCCAATTTTTTATCTACTTCTATGCTTTCCATTCCCACTTGACACTGATATGCTTCTGCTAGACTAAGCAGGGAAGTCATCTTATATTCTCCTTATGTTTCAAAACTTTTACTATGTTTGGGTCTTGTGAGGTCAGCAGATATGTATGCAGTACCATGATTGCAGATCTATACGTGTAATCAATTTTAAGGAGGCCCATACCTCCTTTGGAATGGGGAATATATAATCTTGGTATGCACTGATCTTTATAAATAATTTCTTGAGCAACATCCATCTTGTTTTCCTATCTAATCTATCCAACACCTTACCTTATGGGGCCAGTCAATCACTCCATTTCCTTCTTGAGTTTTATTCACATTTGTTCATGTTTTATTGTTGATCCTTCATCAGTTCCTAAATATTTATGCACTCACTCTTGCTTAAGTTCTTTTGTATCAGTCTTGTCCCAAACTGATGTTTTCTTGTTGCTGCAGCTTTCCTGCTTTAAAGGTTGCTTTTGCTCATTTATCAAGACCAAATGGCATCCTTATGTCATCTGAAAAAGTTTTGACTACATGCATTTGTGCTTTCTGTTACTCATCTGATGAGCTATACAGTTTTAAATCATAGAGAAAAAGAAGATGAGAAATCTTTACACTTTGTTGCCTTCTGGGAGCCAACTTATAGCCATAACCTAAACTGTTAAGGAAACAGCTTAATGGGTTAAGAAAAACACCAAAGAATGGCAAGGCTACCATGACCATGCAAAAATAAGATATATATTTTTTTAACCCTTAATGGGTTAAGGGTAAGGCAAAAGAGCAGCGGTGACAGACAGTCACCCTGCAATATCCCTTTTTGTATTTTTATCCCAGGAATAATAATTTGTCCTTTATCATAGCTTGACTGCAAAGTGGTTTGCAACTATTTCATGATTGCTATGATACAGTTTATCATTGTAGGGTGTATCTTATATATTTGTAAGCACTCTTTTATTCATGAATTTGGGATACTGTCAAATGCTTTTTTGTAGTCTATGCATGCCACACTTAGATTCCTCCCCTTTTTACAGTTCTCCACTATGACTTTATTTAACAACGAATGATCCTTTTTTCCACATGCCTTTCTTTTATTACCCTTTTTTCTATTGCCATTATTGAGTTTTCTTCTAAATGACTATAAAAGTTGCCAGCATCAACTCCAGTGTATAGTTTATATGTCGTTGGAAGACAAGTTATTGGTCTATAGTTTTTAGGGTAGCTTTCAGGTTCACTCTTAAGTAGGCGCATTGTTTTTCCTGTTGTTAGCCAGGCTGGTGTCTGTTCGGGGTGCCCATAAAAATAGTTCTTACTCATGGCTAAATGTTCATGCAAAGATGTTAATACATTTAGCCAGAAGTTAGGTACTATATCTGGGTCTGGGATTTTCCAGTTAGAGGCTTTTCTTAACTTTGTTTCAATCTCTCTGTCTGTTACTTCATCCATTTCATATCCTGTACATTTGAACTTATTTATTTTATTTATTTATTTACATTTGCTTACCAGGAAATTCCAACTGGACACAAGTCCTTTTTCAGTGGAGGCCCGGGGAGAAAAGCTTCACAGAACAACAAATGAGCAGCAGAGTACATGAAGAACAATTGAATATACATAGAATAGCAAATAATATTATACTGCAGCAAACATTAGCTATACATACAATATGAAACATAGTAATGAACAGATATACCAATATCTAGCTAAAGGCTAGGAATAAAGCTAGGATGTATATACAGATAGTACTAAAATGGATACTGTTCTAAACTCATATACCTAAATCTTATACACTAATATCGCACTAAACTCAAACAGATATAAAGCAGATGCTCCACACAAAGGTGGGACAAGATAGAAGGGCTAATGGGATGGAAGGGGAAGATAGAGGAGTAAGAGAGGAGACTGAGTGAGTAGTATATGTGGTAGTGAGAGGAAGCTAGGTGTAAGTCAGTTGGATATGTATTTGGAGTTGAGATGAAGTGAGGTAGTTAAGCATGTTATAACAGGTCTAAGAGACTGAGTGATGAGAGAAAGGGAGGGTGAAGGGTGAGCCAGAGGCTGCAGAGGAAGGAATGCAATGATTAGATGGTGTAAGGCAGGGTGGCTAGGGGAGGAGAGAGAAAGGGGAGGTAAAAGGAGGGTTACTAGTTGGGATTGGTGCATGGGCATAACCAGAGACTTTTTAAGTGAGTCTTTAGTGCAGTCTTGAAGTGATTGTAAGAAGGTAGTGTGGTTATGGGGGGGGTTATTCCATAATCTGGATATGATGCAGGAGAATAGTGTTTACCCCACTGAGTTCTTGGGTTTGGTCACTAGAAGTAGATTTTTGCTGCTGAAGCATAGTGGTCTAGTGGAACAGTAGAGCTAGAGAAGGTTTTGAAGGGATGGGACTTTAAGAGGATGGTTTACCAACATGTGGACAAGAGAGAGTTGATTCAGCTGAAGAAGTTGAGGGAGTTCAAGCCAGTCAAGTTCTCTAAGTGAGATACAGTGGTGGCTGCGAAAAGATGCACCAGTGGCAAACTTAGCAATTTTATTTTAGCAAGCCTTGAGCTTGTTTGGGTCAGTTTGTCTAAGGTAGGTAAGTATAGGAGAGGCATAGAGTAAAGTGGAGATTAGGTGGGAATGAGCAGTAGAAATCCTGGCTGTCTTGGTTAGGAATTGTTTGTTTCTGTGCAATGCACCTAGTTTTTTGTGAAATTTTTTTTATGGTAAGAGAAATGTGAATGTCAAATCTGACATTGTTATCAATCTCAACACAAAGTAGTTTGGTGTGTTCTGTTGGGGAGAAGATGGTATTGTCTTTGGCTAGAATATTAAAGTTGGGGATAACTGGGTTAGATTTAGTGGGTTGGAAGATAAGGAGTTTAGTCTCACTCAGGTTGAGTAATAACTGGGCATTAGATAGCCAGCTTTCTACGGATGAAAAGGATTCCTGTGTGATCTTATGAAGTTAAGGTATAGCTGGGGCTGAGAAAATGAGGGTAGAGTCATCTGCATTCTGTATAAGAGAAGAATGCTTGTTGGCTGTGAATAGATCATTGGTGAAGAGATGGAATAGTGGGGGACCAAGGATGGAGCCTTGGGAAACACCAAGTGTTACAGGAAGTTGAGGAGATAGGTCATTATGCCAGACAACTAATTGTTGGCGACCAGTTAGATAGATGTGAAACCAATCAGTAGCTGATTGGAAAAAGGATAGGTTAGTGAGAACAGAGATTAGTAGTATGTGTGAGACCATGTAAAAAGCCCTGGATAGATCCATAAATATAGCAGAGGAGAACAGACCATTATTTTTATGATGAAGGATAACATTAGTGAAAGAGAGCAAGGTGGTAGTCGTACTGTGGCATGGCCTGAAGCCATGCTGGGTGCTGGAGAGGAAGTTATTAGCTAAGAGGTAGTCTAAGACTTGAAAATGAATGCATTTCTCAAGTATCTTGGAAAGTGGAGAAAGGATAGCTGTGGGGCGGTAATTGAAAAGTTCAGTGGAGGAGCCACCTTTATGGAGGGGAATGATGTGGGATATTTTCTACAGTGTGGGGATATAGGTTTCTGATAAGGACCAATTAATTAAGATAGAGAATGGATAAGCTAGGGCTTCTGCTGCTATTTTTAGGTATTCAGAGGGTGAGATTGGCAACTGCAAGTTTGTAGGCTTAAGTTTCAATAGAAGTTTTTTTTATATATAGGAGGCAGGCACTGATGAAAAAGAAAAGACTGTGGGCAGAGTACTTGGTTTTGGTGTAGGGAGGGTGGGTAGAGGGTTGTGTTGTTTAGTCAAAGACAGAATGGTTTCAGTAAAGTGTTTACTGAATGAGTCAACAATACTGCTGGAGGAAGGAGGAGTGGTAGGTGGGGGGTGCCAACTTACCTGGGTGGAGAATGGAGTTTATTGTG
Source organism: Protopterus annectens (assembly GCF_019279795.1). Classification (NCBI taxonomy): domain Eukaryota; kingdom Metazoa; phylum Chordata; order Ceratodontiformes; family Protopteridae; genus Protopterus; species Protopterus annectens. Next base: position 446,316,316 of record NC_056749.1, on the reverse strand, counting down.
GACCAAAACTGCTTAGGGTTATGATGGGAGGAGTTTAGGGCAGACTGATAAAATTGGGTTTTATCTTCTTTTATACACTTTTTTACCTAGTTGCACAACTCTAGGAATGACTGTCTAGAGGAGGGTTTTTTTTTAAGTGCCAGTGCTCCCAGGCCTTATCTCTGATTTTCATTAGTGCCCTGGTGTTTTTTGTAGCCAAGGGGAGTACCGTGTTTTGCCTCTGGCATTTCTTATGGGTGCATGTGTGTTTAGGATGTTTAGGAAGGCGCTGTTGAAGAACTGGACAGCTTCATCCAGATTGAGGTACTTTAGTGGTGCCCAATCACATTTTTGAAGGGATGAGGTAAAGGAGAGAGGGTTAAAGTTTACTCTTTTCGGATTTGCCTACAGATGATGGGTTTAACACAATTTAAGTGGTGTCTCAGAAGGAATGTTGGAGTGAGGTCACTGATGCTGTGTGGTAGACAGCCAGCTAAGTATGAGTGCGGGTCTTTATTGATTAATATCCAGTTGAGAGTATCAGGTTTGTTACAGTTTTTATTTATCCGGGTAGTTAACTGTATTAGTTGGGAGAAACCATGAAGGTTTAGGTGGTGGGATGGGTGATTGTTACTACAAGATAGCCAGTTGATATTAAAATCACCTAGGATTATTGTTTCCTAGGGTAGGGAATAGTTAGCCCAGTTCAGGAAGTTTTCCAGGGGTGGGATGTTTTGGCCAGGTGGGAAGTAGCATCCTATGATGCTGATTGTTTTATTTGGGTTTAGTTTGAGGTTGGCATATACAATTTCTTCATTTCCAATGTGTGGGGGGGGGTAGATGTGTTTAGAATCTGGATGTTGAGGTGGTATTTAAACAATAGAGCCACACCACCCCCTTTCTTAGATAGTCTATCTACTCGGAGAATGTTAAAACCTATTGGGAATATTTCCCCACTTTTGATGTGAGGTTTGAACCAGGTTTCGGTCAGGATAAAAATATCAGGAGAGTATAAAGCTATGTTGGCATTTAGGTCATGGGTTTTATTAGTTATACTTCTGATACTGAGACACATGAACAGGAGGTCAGATGGATTTCTGCTAAATGTTAATTGCGAGAAGGAGAAGCTATTAGGCAGATTTGTAGGTGAGGAGTTGGTAATAGTAGGACCAATGTTAGGGTGGATATCACTACTGAGGGCTAATTTAGATAGGGCAGTAAATATAAGTTTTATATATCTAGTAATTAACCTGTCATATTTTAGGGATATTATTTGTTTGAATGTAACAGGTGACTGACAGTACGGTGGTGTATTGGGATGGAGATTGTGATGGTATGACAAGTGCAATTAGTAGGTGGGTGATGGAAAGAAGTGAGAGTAACGGTGCAGTGATAGAGGTGGGGTGTATCTATTATGGAGTTCTGGTAGGATGTAAGGTGTGCAAGAAGAGTGCAGGTAAGGAGTGTAACCACATTAGGTAGTAAAAACCAAAACGGATACCAAACTGATATAAAACAAACAAAACAAAATAAAATAAAATATCAGCAGGGAAAGACCACAACCACCAGTAAATGTCATCCAAGGAGTTTATTAACGCAAGCAAACTGCCATATAACGTTTTCGTCAACACAAACTTTTGACTTCATCAGATACAATAAAAAGCACAGCTTTGCTGAATTTATAACACAATCAATCATTCAATTACTATGATAAATAAGTTCTCTTAAAGAAACATCTAAACTTCAAAAAAAGCATAAAATGTATATAAAATACAGACCAGTCTTGAGCACTGGGCAATTGGAAAAAACTTCAGGGACAGTCCATTCCCAGACAGAATTTAATCAGGCTTTCATCACTGATTACAGTGCCAACTCGGGCACCATTCGTAGTATAATTCTGCATGAATGGAATATTTTCAGGGATATCGCAGACCTTGGGAATTTACAAGGAAAGAGCATTAAGATGGTATATCGCAAAAGGAATAATATTAAAAATTTGCTGGAACATGAACCCAATATTAATGCTTTTAGTAATAGATGTAGGGGTACTTTTAGATGTGGTACATGTTCACAATGCAAGTATATTTCCAATACTGACCAAATTTATCTTGTAGCTAGAAACAGGGTGATAAAGTCTCCCCAGTTCTTCAATTGCAATAATCAGAGAGTAATATATTTAGCAACTTGTTTAGAATGCCCGGCATTTTATGTGGGCAAAACCGAAAGATATCTCAAAAGGCAAATTTATGAACATCTTTATGAAATACAGAAAGAAAATGTTAAAAATGCACTTTACAGACATCTTTCAGTATGCCCTATGGCCAGATATGAATTCTTTGTCCTTGAAACAATGGCCAAAGACAACCGTGGTGGCCCTTGGGAGACCAAACTGGAGCATAGGGAAACCTACTGGCAAATCTTATTAGAAGCCAATAGGACTCCAGGTCTTAATGATTTTATATCTATAGTGCCTCTGCTTAAATTAAAAGCTGGCAAGGTATAATTTATCAACATAAATGTGTTCCAATGAAGTACTTTCTGAATATTATATACTTATACACTAGTATATAAAAACATTTTTTAAATATATTTTCGAACAACATGTAAACATAGATCTGATGACAAACTATTTATTATGTTTTATGTATGGTTAGGGAATGTTATTTGAATATTTTTATATACATTTTATGCTTTTTTTGAAGTTTATATTGATGTTTCTTTAAGAGAACTTATTTATCATAATAATTGAATGATTGATTGTGTTATAAATTCAGCAAAGCTGTGCTTTTTATTGTATCTGATGAAGTCAAAAGTTTGTGTTGACGAAAACATTATATGGCAGTTTGCTTGCATTAATAAACTCCTTGGACGACATTTACTGGTGGTTGTGGTCTTTCCCTGCTGATATTTTATTTTATTTCACATTAGGTAGTAGCATGAATGTGTCAGGTGAGCAGTTAGACTGGAAAGTGGTGGGGTACTGTGGGCGGTACAGTAGATAGGTTGTTGGTTATTGGGAAGGGTTAGTGCCTAGAATAAATCTAGATGTAGTGGTGGCAGGGTGGGGAGCGAACTGAGTCTGTGCATAGCACTGGCAAATGGTGCGAGACTTAAACCTCTCCAAGCTGTGAATCACCAGGCAAGTACCTGATGGCTTACCAGTGAGCAGAATTCAACTGCTGATGAGCACTTGTCTCCTGATGGGAGACGAGTAATTTACAGATGGCTCCAAAAACAGCAGGGATCTAATATAGACTTAGTAAAAAGGGTGTGAACAAAGTGCAATTCAAAGAAACCAACCAAACAGGAGAGGCAAGCAGTGGAAAACTATCAGTGAAGGCCTCAGAGGGGGTGAGTAGTAATACAAACTCTACCGGTAAAGTGAAAGAGAGAAGAGACAGCAAAGTTTATTAAGGATGGGAGTGTGTCTTCACATTGACTTGCTCATTAGTAGCCAGTTTGCGCACAGATTAGAGTAGGGAGATACATTAGCAATGAAGGAGAATGTATAGAGATGCAAATAAACAGGTGGGGCTCAAGTGATACACAACTAAGGCAAAGAGCACTGAAAGGGCTGCTTGAGGGTTAAGTTTTAATCGCAGAGAATAGGAAGGACCTGAATTAAGTGTATACTGTCTAGTGGACACTTAGGACTACTACACAAGCTGGGATGAGGGGGGAACAAGCCTCAAACCATCAATGTTATTACCATGCTGAGAACTACTAAGTAACACAGCTAATGTTAAAGCTTCACTATCATACCACATACATGTAGAATGAATTATTTTTATTCTTTCTTTTACTTCTTCTATCCATTTAGCATCTTTGTTATGTTCCACAGGATCTTCATAAATATTTCTCCAAAATGTATCGATTTATCCTTTTTTTGGTGTTCTTTCAATCCCTTTTACCTTGTTTCTCAATTCCCTATAAAACTTTTTTGGCTCATCAATGAATTGCTTATTTTGTACTTTTCCTTTATATTTATCCATGTTTTTTTTTGCCTGTATTGATATTTTTAGTTTATTATTTGCGACAGTACATGACAAGTCCTGATCCATTATAATACTGCACATTACTTTTACCACATTTGTCTTTCTTAGTATTTTTGTTGATCTGTTCCCTCTTCTATATTCCTCTAACAGTGACATTTCTTGTCTTAATTGCTTTATAGTTTTCTCTATTCGATATTTCCATGATGGTATTCAATTTATCCCCTTCCTTTCCCTCACTGCCCTGTGTTCTTGTGGTAGAACTTTATAAGTTATTAATTTGTCTGCACAGTAAGGTATCCTATTTATTTCTGTTATGCTGCAGGAATCTCTATGGACAGTTCTAATTACTGTGTTCATTTGTTTTATCAAAGTTCTAATTTTGGGGGGGTTTTATTGACCTCCTGCAGTCTATTTCTTTCATTGATCTTAATATTTCTATCCATCTCTATTAAATCAAGCAACTCTTTTCTTAGATCATTTTCTTCTAAACTAAGGGCACATTCTTTGTTCACCATTTCCTGAGGGCATTCTATAGAAAGTTCCAGAGCTTCCTCCTGTGCCATGTTCTCTTCAATTTCACCCTGTGTCATCTGTTGCTCTTTCATATGGTAAATCACTGGCCTATCCCTCCAGGACATTGATTGTGTCAGAGTTGCCACAATTTCTTGTTCTTTCCCTTCATGTATAGCTCTAAGTGAACCTTTGTACTGGTTCTCTATGGGGCGCTTCAAATTATCTTCATATGTCAACTGATTAGATAATTCCCGATCTACTGGTTTCTCCTTCATGTGGGTGTTCATTGCTCTATCCTGTTATGTTGTTATCTGAGTTAAATTTTCAACACTAAATCCTTCACTTTGCAGGTAATCCATAACTTCAGTTTCCATTTCTTTAACTTCTTTGTTACTAATCCTCTTTACTTTTCCTCTTTGTTTTCTTATTTTTTTATTGTAACATTTTCCATATTGGATGTCTTTGCCTGTATTTCTCTTCAAATATCTTTGGTATTGCTCTTTTTGCATTGATTAGTTTTGCTTTCTCCTTTGCATAAATATTGCACCTTATTAAATTTCTTTTTTTTTCCCCATGTGCATATTTCTTCTTCAGATGTCTCCTGATCTTCTTTCTCCTTACTTGGGGACTAGTTATGCCATCATGCTGTGATATGACCTGTGTTAGACTTTCTACACTGAATCCTTCACTTTACAAATATTCTGTAACATCAGCTTTTTTTTAACTTCTACTTGGCTAATCTTCTGTTCTACATTCCCTCTTTGTGATCTTATTGTTTTAATGTGAAACTTTTCATATCTGGATACCTTTGCTTACATTTCTCTTCAAATATCTTTGGGGCTGCATTTTTTGCATTGATTAATCTGGCTTTCTCCTTTGCATAAATATTGCACATATCAGATTTCCTTCCCATGTCCATATTTTTTTTATACCCTTCAAACTTCTCTAAATTTTGTTCTTTAAAATTTTGTACCTCCTGAATTTCTTCTTTTTCCAAATGGCACACAGTTTCTTGGTCTATATTTTATATTTATATATATATTGGATCTGTTGTATTAATATTAACACCCTTTCTTGCAATGTATACTTTACAATTTTCCTGAAAACAAAATATATTCATATCTACAATATTTTTTGTATTGAAGAGGAAATAAAACGTGTTAGTTTACCACAGAGAACATTAAGATTAACTGGAGGACAGATCCATTGTTTCATTTTTATAAAAGAGAACACTCAAGATGTTTTGTGTGCTTGCACTAAAATACATCATAAAGTGAATTCTTTTTTATAACTGCCTGCTGGTGGTCACATTTCCCATCATACAGAATGCCAGATAAAACAATCAAAAAAATATTCTGACAAAATAATTTAATTCCAAGTAGGAAATTCAAATGAAACACTTACCATTTTGGGAAATACATTTCAGACATAATATAATGATTATAACGATTCAAATGCCCGACAAGTACTCACACCACAAAAGAATTTCTCAATAGACACTCTAATTTCCTGTTTCTCAGGAAAATTCCTGACACACATCAACTGTAATACAAATACATAGAAACAGCAATGTGATCTTGCCAATTTGACAAGAACTGTTCTGTGTTATCCAGTAATGAGAAGTAAAAGCCAAATATACACATTATTGTACATTTTATTATTATTTATTTTATTTGCAGTTGGTTTACCAGGATAGTCCATTGGGCTAAAAGAACCCGTTTTCAATGGAGTCCTGGGGAGAAAAGCTCCAAAAACAATTAGCAAGGTTACAATAAGGTATTTAGTTTCAATTATACAATTCCTATGGACTTGGAAATACAGTAGACTAGTGTACAAACATATACAAATATCATTTGGTGCATCGTTTAATGGGAGAGCAACATAAAGCAGCATGTCATTATGCATAAGAAAGTCAAAACCATGTTGCAGTAATTGTGTCTGTACTGAAGTATTACAGCCTTGGAAGAAGAGCCTGACTACACTTTTACAGCCTCCAAGTGCCTTATTCAGTCAGCTGTGCACAGACTCAAGTAACATCTAAGAGCTGTATTAATTCTGCTGTGATGATTCTATAGATGTCATTTAGTGTATAACAGAAACAGAGTATTATGAAATATTGTATTTTACATGTTTGCAAGTATCATTTGATTTGTTATTTAATGGGAAGCAAGATGCAATAACATGATATGGATTTTTGTAAGTCGGGTCCATGTTACTTATTTGGCTGAAAAAATACAGGTTTGGGTAAAGTGCTCCATACATTTATTTTTTTATTTTCATTTATTTATCCTTTGATGACTGGGTTAGTCCCACTAGACTAGTAACCTCTTTTCTGGAGAGACCTGAGGTGGTAGTTATACTACTAGAGAAAATGTACCTAGGGCATCAGGGAACTTGTACTATTTTGAATACGTACCAGGGGATATTTTATGTCCCTCTGAACTACCAACAACTTAAACAGATGGAACCCCCATTTAATGTTTGATGTGAAAAATGACAGCACTCCTATTATGCTGCACTGCAGTGTCAGCAAGGCATTGCCATTGTTTGGCAACAGAACCCACAGCATTCTGCACCAAAGGTGAGTGTGCTAGCTATTGCACTACTGTTATGATTGAACTAACCCATCCACCATATGCTATATTAGTTCCATCAATCACAGGTTTGCTCAGTATCTGAATGCCGTACTAACTCTTCTACAATAATGAGCCCACTGATTCCATTTTGTTCAAAGAATAATTAAACATGGAAGATAGGAAACTAATTTTACAAGCAGGATGGGAAAATAATTTTACTTAGTAGAACTGAAACATTTTGCTTTGCACTTTATGATCAAAATGAAGTTATATTAAGTATTTTATAGTAATTATTGGATTTGGCAATTACCCAGGTCATAATTGGCTTTAGTCTGTCAACAATATTTCCTTCTTACTGCTATAGTTTATATGTCAGATGAATTTTGGAGTCCTGTTGCTGAAGTGTTCAACATTTGTCTAGGCCTCAGTAAACGAAACAAAAAATAAGACAACATAAAAACAATAACTAAATAAATCCATACGCAATATATCCTTTAACTGTTATTTGATCATTTGTTTCCCTTTCTGTCTGTGCAGTTCTTTTACCCCCAACATGAAATAACACAGAATGGCATAATAGTTGTGATTTTAAACTAAATAAGGCCTTTATGTATTTATCTTGCTCTTGTAAGTCATATGATTGGTTACACCTTCTTCTAAACGTTTTGTTTTTTCCAGTGACTTTTCTTACATCCAGTGTGGACCTCAGTGCATTTTTGTGTTAGACAGTAACAGATTTTTTGGATGGCTATGGAATGTTTCAACGTCCTTCTTCTCAATGATCTGCTAAAACAACCCTATATTTAGTGTTCGGCAATGATCAAGACAGTATTCGTGGTAACCCTTTAAAGTGTAAAAAGTTGTCATACCTGATGAAATTCGACACAACTGTATGAATTTAAATAATTTGGTAGATGCAGATATGAAGATTCACTTGAATAACTGTAAGTCAGGTGAGGAATCTGCATGGTATTTGCTATCAACATTTGCCCAAGAAACTGAAATCAGTAGCCTAACAAGGGTGGGGCAATGACAGCAACTGCCCTGAGGACAAAGTGTTAGAGTGTTAGGGTATGCAATTGAGACGAGAGACAGGCAGTTGATTTGGCATTTCCTTTATCTTTTTTTTTTTTTTTTTTTTGCTCTTTATTTAAAGAGGTGGGATGCTGAGTGCCGCGGTGGTACGGCGGTAGCATTGTTACCTCACAGCAAGAGGTTCTCCCATTCGATTTTCAGCTCGGCTTGGGAGTGCCTTCTGTGTGGAGTCTGCATGTCCTCCCCACGGTTGGGTAGCGTTCGAAAGACATGCGTGTGTAAATGGGCATGCCTTTGTTGAAGGTTGGGCATCGAGCTGGCACCTCGGCATTTCATAAAAAAAAAATCTACTGCCAATCATTAGCGGACTGGAGTTCCGCTGTGGTGACCCCTTACCGAGAAAAAGCCGAAAGACAAACAACAACAACATCTAAAGAGTTGGGATGCTGGAAATTGTATGAGTTATTGTAGGAAAACAATCTCCTTCTAACAGTAATAGAAAAATGTTTTTTTTTTTTCACTTTGAAAACTGAGGAGCATGAATTTGATGTGTCATGCCTGGCTACATTACTGCAGGAAGCCAACCGACTTCCTGCATTAGTCAGAAGACCTTTTTTGTTGTTGATTAATTTTGTTTGGAGGGCTGGGGGCATGATTTGTTGCATTATCCTACAGTAGTCCGAAAGCTATTTTTTTTTTTAGTTTTGTGTTAAGTGCTGGGTGTGTTTCTGGATTTAGTGTGTTGTGACTGGCTAAATTACTGTAGTGGCTTCCTACAGTAATGTGAATGTCTGAAGATTTTTTCTTTTGTTTGGTCTTCATGCAGGGCATAAGATGTGAGCTGATCTAGATACGCCTTTGACTGAAATGATTGGTTATCGATCCGAAACTCAAAGCCATAAGAAGGGTAGGAAAGATGGATCTGCTACCCAGGTCTAGGCTGCAGGGGTCTCTAATGGTAAAAAATATTTTTTATTTTATTTTATTTTTTACCTCCCACTTGAGTCTTGTGAGGATGGAGATCTCTGCCTTTATTCTACCCTATTTCTTAATCAAGCAAATTTTGATCACTATGTCTCTGTTTTGCTCTGATGCAGAGTGAGAGAAAGAAAGTTACTAGGTTATAGTATAAGCACGAGGATCCTTTTAATCCATGACTATTAAGTCCAATGCAAAATGTCACAATTTCATTCATGCCTTCCTCCAGTCATTCGCCATTTCAAAATACAGTGTACAATAGACTATGTTGCTAACAGTGTGTACCTCAGTTTTGTCCTTCTTTTTTAATTTAGTATTACAGTGTTAAAATTCATCTTTACATTCATATATTATGTCACAACTGCACTCCTACAACATTACTCTACATCTGCCCTGCTTTGGCATATTACCTGCCCTTCCTCTTTTGTACACTCTGTACAGGAATGACCTGTTCCTGCTCTTAAACAATCTCTCTCATGCTATTATAACCAAAAACACGATTAAAAGCAGAATGTATCCATATTCCGAAATCCCAGTTTGCATGCCATCACAATAATGTACTGAAATGTATGTGGGGGATTGTCTCTGCCCTTATCAAGATTAATACTCCAGCTTTACATTTACTGGATGCAAATAATCAGAGAGGCCACTATATTCTTACCCTGGCTGGCTTCCATTGAAGCCGTAGCCTTAAGCCATCTTCAAAGGCTTATGTGTGGCAGGGTTTAACAGCTGCTAAGTATACCATGCTTCAATCCTGTTAGATGATTTAAAATTATGCAAATGTTAATTGGATAATATTACATCCTCAAGAAAATTTGATCTTGAATATACTCAGTTAGTTACTTAAAGAAGGCTATAAATTTGTGAACTATCCCCGAAGAGATGCCACCAGTCTTTACATTTTATCTGTTCTTATGTCCATGCCAGACAACTAACATTTTTTTAATACAGAAACTGTATTCATAAAATATATTACTGACTATGATACTTCTTTACATCAAAAGTATTACATCAATTATGCCAAAACTTTTAATTCGTACTATGGAAGACGTCATTCTGCATGCACAGACCGATGGATTAGTAAAGAGGTTCAGTAAAATACTGAAAGCCATTATGAAGAACATTACTGAAACAGTTATTAAAAACAGTATAAACAGTGTGACACTCAACAGGTCTATTTGCTTAACATTAAGTACAATATCACATTTGAATGTTTACCCATAACTACATTAGTATAAGAGAAGAAGACAAACAAAATAGATAAGGGTTTCAAAGTACTCATAGTTTACAACCACACTTGTGAGAATAATTTCAAATGTGCAGTTGTTTGACCTATGATATAGTGCCCCTAGCAAGCACAGTGGGGCTTGTGGCACTATAATGTCAGAGTATGCTTGGTGGAAGTATGTTATTAAACCCAAGTAAAAGAAGCTGCTCCCCAATCTTATGAAGATGTTGGACCAGGGACAGAAAGAAAGAGATGGTAGGCCTCTCAACAGACAGAGTATTATAGGCTTGAAAAATGGCACTGGGTGAGCTGACTGTGCAGAGAACCTGTGAAACTGTGAATAGTTAGATAAGTATCCTGTGAATATCTATATAGCAGAGAGGAAATCAATCCTGTAGTTGTAAACCTGAAAGTTGGAATATTAGACTACATTTACCTGACCTGAGCTATGAGATTTTTATTTGAAATGAAGCTCAATAACTTGGGTGAAATGAACCATAAGTACCCTCTATAATATAATGTGTCTGAGGTGGCATGGTGCCATTGTAAATAACCATCATTACATAATTTAACTGTATACACTGAAGCCACGTCAATCGAATTTGGTCAAATATATCAAAATATACTGAAGTATGATATTTTACATATCTGTATCCTAGCCTGCAACCACTAAAACATTCTGAGTTACTTTTCAAATGTATAGAAAAAATGGAACTGCTGCACTCTGTAATTTACCACACCACATACCTGCACAGACTAAGAGAATTGAGTGAGTATGCTGATGAAAATAACTATTAGCTTTTCAAAAAATTTTGATTTCTGCTATGGGCAACCACAATAAGAAAATACAGAAATGATTCTGACTTACTATGGCCTAAGAAAAAGTACATCTCATGGGAGATATTTGTGTTCATAGGTTCATAGGTGTTTACTAGTCTAATGACCACAAGGGCCATTTTAAGCCGAGCCATGCATCCCAAATCACTTGCAAGTTCTGATACCCTTGATAAGTGTAAGTAGGGATATGGAAGATGAAACATTTACAGGTTGTCTGCATCCATTAGAGACTTAGGTGCTAAACCAGGGATTGATTTCCTGTTACCCAACCAATTGTCTGAGTTGCACTTGAATTGCATTAGGGAGGAACTCTTCTTCACATGGATGGAGAGCCTGTTCCATAGGCAGGGTAGTTTTTGGAATACATACCTGTCTCCCCAGGGGTCTATATTAGATAAATGAAAGTCTATCTAAACGAAGGCTGTAATCATCGAAAATCCCAGAACTCAAACACGCAATTGTGGGGGGCTGTGCCCCCCCCCCTTAAATATATATTCCAACTCCGAGATCTCACTATAGTGAGGAAAGGGCAAATATTCCGATCTTCACTGTACACGATCTCACAAAAACCATATCAAGATCCTGGATTTTCGATGATTGCAGCGTTCATTTAGATAAACTAGACCCTCTCTCCAGCAGGTCCTATTTATATCACAGGCAAAGTTTAAGTCTTTAGAATTGGGTAATTCTAGTGCTGATTGTTTTGTGGATATGCAGGAGATCCATCACAGTGGGATCTGACAATGCCATGTATGACAGGCATAGATCTCCCTAGAAAAGCCTGTAGGAGACAGAATACAGGGATAGGACCTTGAGGGAGACACCACAGGACATTTTACTTATGCCCTGTATTCTTTTAGTGAGAAACCTCTCCAGAAGTTCCATTTGTTGGATATGCCTAGTGAGGTACATACCAAAGGGGGCATTGTACTCAATGATAGGTCTAATGAATGCTGAATACAGTGGGACAATGACTTCCTTGGACTTAGATGCCATAACTTTGTTTATACGTTGCGCAGCATAGAATGATTTCCTCATTACTGTAGACACGTGATGATCAAAGACTAGATTACTATCTATGTGTGTCCTTAAGTCCCTGACAAATTGATCAGCTCTAAGGGGTGTGTTGTCAATATGACAGTTACCAGGGATGGATGACTTCTCACAGGATACTATTATGCATTTCTAGGCATTTAGTTTTAGTCCATGGCTCTGACACCAGTTGTTTATCTGTGTCAGCCCCCCTTGGAGAGCATTTGTGTCAGTGTGGGATTCAATAACAGCTCCTAATTCATAATCATCTGCAAATTTATTCAGCCAGAAACCACTGACATTGGCCTTGACTTCAGAGAAGTAAATGCCAAAAAGGAGAGGTCCAAGGACTGATCCCTGAGGCACTCCACTTGTGACTGGCCTCTTTGTTGAGGTGGACTCCCCATTTCCAACTTCGTTGGTCCTGTCTGCGAGCCAGTTGGCTATCCACTGGGTGATATACGAGTTTGTACCTAACCTCCTGAGTTTGTCAACAATGCCCGAGAGGGGTATTGTGTCAAATGCCTTGGTCGGGTCAAGGTAGGCAGTGCGAACCATTTTTCCCCATCCAGTGCTTTGATTACCTTCTCAAAGAAGTCCACCAAGTTGAGTAGGCATGTTCTACCCTTGACAAAACCAAACTAGTTTGGGTCAGTGTCTGGAGGTTTACTATATCTCTGTTGATCATTTTCATGATAATTCTTTCCATGGCTTTAGATATAAGACCAGTGAGACTTATAGGTCTGTAGTTTCCAGGGTCTGTAGATGGCCCACCTTTGTGCAGAGGGATGATTGTTGCTGTTCTCCATTTATGAGGCACAAAGCCTGTTTGGAGGCTACAGCTAAATAATAATTCCAGAGGCCCTGATAGATCATGTTTCATGCTATTTAGAAGGCATCCCAGCATATTGTCTAGGCCCAATGATGCAGTGTTCTTGGTCTTAGAGAGAGAGAGAGAACATTAAAGACTTGTTCCCCTAGTGATAGTAGGGAAAGTTATATTTGACAGTATTTCCTGAGGGAAGGTTGAGGGGGGGAGAGAGGGGTAAAGTTGGAGCTGAATTTATCAGCCAGGAGTTTTGTTATACTTTCTGGCTCAGAATAGATGGCTCCATTTTCAATGATCTCTGTCCACAATTGTGTATTGTGTTTGAGTTTGCAGACACAGCTAAAGAATGCTTTGTTTTTGTCCTTGGCCTGGGAGGCCAAACTTACCTCAAATTTGGCTTTAGTAGACTTTATTTGTCCTCTGAGTTGTTTGTTTAGTTTGATGAGAGTGCTTTTCTCCTGCTGGGTGCAGCACCTCCTAATTTTTGCCAAGACTTTCTTCCTTCTGTTATACAGCCTACTGATTATCTGATTCCACTGGAATGGCTTGTTTTTTGAGTTCTGTACTTCTTCCTGGTTGGTGCAGCTGCCTCTATGCAGCTATTAACTTGCTTGTACAGGTTTTCTGTAAACAGTTCTGCATAGACAGCAGTGTTCTCAGGGTTTATGGAGGCTTGACATTTTGCCAGGTTCTCACTTAATACAAGAGGTTAGCCTTAGAGTAGTTCCTGAATATTCCATTTTTAGCTGGGGTCCAGGTTTTATTTTTACTTCAAAGGTGACCATGTTTTGGTCTAACCTTACCAGGGAAGGCATTACAGTAGGGGATGTGCAGGACTGTCTCATATTAGTGAGGACAAGATGCAGTATGGTTGCACTCTGGTTGCTGTATTGACTGATTCAGGGAGATCTCTGTGCCTGTATGTTTGGTGTCATATAGGATTCACAGTTAACAGTGAGGTAATTAAAGTCAACCATGAATATGGTATTGGGTTGGATGGTTAGTGTTCCTAAAAAGTTTAAATACATGGAATGGGTTTGCTGGGTCACAGAGGGGGACCTATAACTTGCAAGGAAGTAGTATTGGATTTTGCCAATGGTGATTTGCACATGGAGCAGCTCAAGTGCATTGCCTGTTTGACCATCCTTGAACTATATTTATTTTGATGTAAATAGAGACACCTCCACCTTTTGTCCCTGCCTGTAAAGTAGCTGGTATAAATGTGTGGAAGGCATTATAACCTTGTATGACTGGTGTGCTCTCTGTGGTTTTAAATCAAGTCTCAGTAACTGCACAAATGTCAGCATTCCCTAGGGTAAAGAGAGCTTCTAGCAAGTGGAGTTTTTGTATTAGACTCCTAACATTCATCAGTAATACCTGTTGACCTAATACAAACATTTTTCAGAAGTAGAAATGTTATTTCCTGGGGGAATGTACATGGAAATAACACAAATACTTTTGTGTGGGTAACATTTTAAGAAGGTTATAAGAATCTCAGCCTTACTGACTGTGAAATATTATGGTGGTATTGTGACATGTCTAATGTATTTGGGTATAGAATTGCAGTTCCTCCAGCTCCTTTTTTTCTGTTAGCATAGTGGACAGTATAACCTTGGAGGGAGAAGGTCTGCATTATCACTATTATGCTTTAACCATGTTCCTGTTAGCAGAAGGATATCTGCTAAATTTTTTGTTATCCCAGCACAGAGTACTGGTAGTTTGTTGTTGTTACTCTGATGTTTAGGTTGAATAAGGGAACTGAGTTGAATATTTTAAACTTGTGTACTGCAGAAGCCATATTTAGTATTTACATGTTGGATGGATCTGGGTTTAGGTATATGCCTCCACTTAAACATAGTTGAAAGAAATAATAGATGGTGGGTGCATTTAGGGTTTTATTTTGAAATTGTGCCTTATGAAAGAGGTTGCTCATTGGCTTTATCTGTTAAATGCTTTGGTTTGTTAAAGTGATGGTATGTTATGCTGCAGAGGTTATTTGAGATAGGCAGGTGGATACCAAGGTAGGGTATTAGCTTGTCCAGGAGGTGTGTTTAATGCAAGGATGACGGTTATGGGAAGAAGTGATATCTGAATGATAACAAAGGGTGAGGAGGAGGAGGGTTTGGCACAACATGTTAATAAAATGAAGTAGAATTGTGTTGTAGAAATGATTGATTGCTTAAAGACTGTAGTGTAGTGGGGAACTTCGTACAAGTAAGTAGGATAGATGTGGGGCGGTGTAATGGTGGATATTAGGATTGGATGTATATGCATGTAAAGTGAAGTATGGATTTGATTTGATGACTCTTCTGTGATGGGGTTTGTCATACGGATTGTCATGCATAGATTGGTTGAAATGTAAGTTTTGCAAAGTAGAAACAGAAAAAGATTATTTTGTAGACTTAGATTGAAAAGTATTTACTTCTAATTATATATTGGAACAGAGTATTTGTGGTATCAGAAAGGGAGAATACACACTTGTGGTAAAGGAAATTTTATGTATGTATGTATGAACTGAAGCATGTGGATAATGTACAGGTCAGAGAGCTGAAATGAAATAAAGTTGGTTTATATGTAAGATGAGGACATATACAAGCTACGCTGAAGATTTACTGGTATTTTGATGTGATTGCTAGGCAGGGGTGTTGAAATAGCTATGTTATTTAGAAAGAAATGGAGAATTAGTAATAAGTTATGTCAATTACTTTTTTTTTTATGTTCTGAAGATGTAAGATTGTCGTACTTTTGTGTAATGGAGTTTATTCAAGGTTATAGGAGAGATGTGATATGTTTGTTGTGTGTAGAAACTGGCAGTGTAGAAGAAGTATGTTTTATGTTGGTGAGTGGAGAGGAGTTATTTGCTTTAGTATTGTTATTATAATGATGTATTGTTTTACATGTGCAAAATGCATGGTGTGTAATGTTATGACTGGCATAATAGTTAAGCTCTTCAACTCCAAATCCATTCTTCTGTCACACAGAACTCTGTGCGAGTTGTCTGCAGCCTCAGTTTCTACACACAACAAACATATCACATCTCTCCTATAACCTTGAATAAACTCCATTAAACAAAATTTTGAGAGAGTCCCCTGCTATTAAAGCATGTCTTAATCAGATGACCAAAATGAACCTCAATTCTGTAAACTGTTTTTTGAAACTCAGGTCTAATTCTAATCACTTTAAAAAGCTGTATAGTTCAGGATAGCTATTGGTCCCCAACTTTCAGTGTATCTAAGGGCTTTGCTTTTCTCAGCATGACATTTTTTTCTATGTTTTGGGGAGTTAATGTTGATGTGAAAGACAAACTCTGGACATGCCTTACGGCACATGCTTTATAGTTGTATATTGTGGAGGTGGTCAGTAAATGGGATATTCCTTATGATATAGTTAAAATTATGGCAAGAAGATTGGGGAACTCTATTAGTCTCACCTAGAAGTAATAGTTATGGTTTTACAACTTTCTCTGGCAATTTGGTCTTACTCTGCCTCCAACAGGAAGGTGTCAGAAGACTTATATCTCTTTGGACTCTCCATTTGAGTTAAGTTTGATTGGTGGAGCTTGGACTGATTAAAAAATTATCATCCAATTTATTTCAGAGAATTGCTGAAAAGTAAGGTGTATAAAACAATGGCACAACCAGTACTTATGTATGGTACAGAAACTTAGACAGTGAAGGCAGAGCAGTTGAAAAGCTTGAATTGATGAGGATAAACTGCCTGAGATGGGTTGTAGTATGTTTACTGTGTGGCAGGTGAAAAATCTGTGACATAAGAGCAGAAATCAAAGTAGCTCCATTTGAAGAGAAGGTCAGGAATGAACAGATTATGGTGTTTCAGACGTGCAGGAAAGATGATGATCTGTTGAAGAGGATTTGGGGAGACAGGAAGAGGGCAAGTGGAATTGAGGATATACAGCAAAAAGTTGGATGGATGTCATGAGACAAGACCTCTGGTAGTCATGCATGATTCCCGAAGAAGATAGGATGGTGGCACTGAAAGATACCATCAGTTCATCCAATACCCCAACCACATGTAGAACTATGAGAAAACGGGGGTTGATGATGTTGATGGCAATTACAATTGCATGAGATGGTGATTGGTTGATTCTGCTAGACAGGTTGTGGTGGTCTATTATCTGTATAAAAGAACTAATCCTTGGGTGGCATGCGATAGGGCAGTATGGGACAGAAACAGATTGTCGACAGTAACCAATCACTGTCCACATGCAGACACCAACTTAGACCATTGACAACTGCAAGATGCTGAGCAGATAAATTGGCAAATGCAGTTTCTACACTGAGTTCCTTATGCTTATTAAAAGTGAAAAAAAGGACTTATTGTTGCTCATTCAAGCTCTGCTGCACAGTAGTATCATAAGTACCAGAGGCAGAAACTATGATGTGCACAGAGGCAGAAATGCAGTATAAAATACAGTGTTTTACTGCAGTTCCTCCTATGGCTAGGTAAGGAGTTAAGCCAGTATTCTGCCTCAGTAAAGCAATGTGAAGTTACTTGTGCAGGATTTACTGGCTCTTATAGTAGGTTGAGATAGCCGCTGGACAAAGTGCTTCCCAACATTAAGAGCAAATAATATTAACATTATCCTTGGGTGGTGCATTATGAAGAACTGCAGTATTGGCAGCACTCTAGAATTAGGCTTTTTTGAGGGCTTGAGGTGGCCCTATGCAGTTAGCGGGAATGTTTCAAAAAACATTGCTTTTGTTGTATATCTTGAAGTATACACTCACTTTCCCAGAATGTCATAGGGGTTTTGGTTGGTGTTAGTACAGGGCAGAATGTAGTATATTACTTCTGTACCTTCTCTAATGTATTTATGCCAGATTTACTATATATACAAAAACATGTCCTATAATCAATAAGGGGTGGAATTTTTAAGGATAAAGGCCAATATATTTTTATCTCAAGATGAAAAAGTTAATAGCATTGTTGAGTAAGGTTTCCATCCAACCTCTTCCATAGGTCAACAAAAGCTAAGTTTTAGTTCGACCAGTATACCTAGGCCTTCAAATCCACCACACAATTCTTTGTTGGAATTATTTAAAATGTAAAGATAATCTGGGTTAACAAAACCCATTGGCATAAATTTATGCTTAGTATATTTAAATGAGACTCTACTCATTTGGGCCCAGAGGTACAGTTCGTTAAGGTAAATCATTATATCTAGTTAATCTTTCAATGATGTAGCCAAATCTGTCACTTTTGCATCATATGCAAATTTTGCTTACCAATACCCTTTGACTTTCGGAAAGGATGATATGAACACAAGAAACAGGAAAGGGCAAATTGGAAAGCATTGTGGTGCACCTCTCTCAAGATTGAATTCTGCAGCTTATACTCATTAAAAAGAGATCTGCCTTTCTAATATTAAATCAATCAACAATCCATCGAATAATATATAGAAAAACTGACCTATTCCTTCCATCAAGAAGCAAGTAAGAGCATTCTTGGGGTTAGCTGGGTAATATCAAAATGTTGTAACTTGTCTTTCATTAATGACCTGTACCCTTAAAACTTTCATGAAAGGAAGGATAAAACTTAAGGTGAATTAGACCACAGAGGCAGATAATGATGTTAATCTTGGGCAGGAATTTTGTCATTTAGATATTCATTACAACCAGTTTCCTTTTTCTTATTTTGCCATATTCCACAAGTGAACTCTAATAAACATTTAGGCAAAATTACTATGCTGGTTGATCCTTTCATTTGATATGGTAAAAAAACATGGTGGCTAAAGCAGTGGCGATTACTCCTTCTGTTCAAACTGGATGCAATGTACCACAATGGGGGGGGGGGGTTGTGCATCACCCTTTACATTGTCCACCTTTTATGCGTCAAAACCCGGAAGTCCTAATTTGGGCCCAGACAAAAACAAAGCTTCTTAGTGCCAACTCCCCTTAGGCCATGGCTTGGTATCCTCAGAGGCTTTCTAAATACTTATGCTACTAGTATAACTTGATTTAAAACCTTAAAAAGCACCTTAACAGGTGTGAGGTTCTGCAGTACCTTTATTGGGTTACCCAGAACTGAAGATTGAATGAAGGCCACTGAAAGGCCCACACTTGATTATAATAGGTTTCAAAAGTATGGAGCATGTTGTGCAGTTTGTTGGTGGACACTGGACCCTTCCCTCCTTTAAATGCTTAAAAGATGAATGGAACCTTTCCAAAACGTCCTTGTGTAAGATGCTTAAAACTTAGATCTGCCTTTATGAGGTACAGCCTAAAATATTTGGTTGGTTCTTCTTTATTTATTTTTATGCAGTTTGTGAGCCTAAATCGGTGTTCATGCATGGGTCATTTGCAATTAAGACATCATTTTAAGACCTAGAATCAGATTGTCTATTAATGACTTACCACCCAGCTCCCCACAAATGTGTGGTGCACTGCTAGAGAAAGGTGGCCCCCTTCTGTCCACTCTCTGACCCAGTGACGAGCGGCACTGTTCACTGACCTTTCAGCCAGCTATCCCTAGCCAACAGGAGATCAGTGGTGCTGTGGTATTATGTTTAGGTGTGAGGCATTCAGTCATAATCCCAGAGATGGTAGTTTCGCACCATTGGCTCCTCAGCCAAGCACATGCACCAAATGTCTGCACCTACAGTTCCTCTTGTACTGAGCAGGATTACTATTGCAACAACACATCATCAGTAGGGTAAAACTAACATGTCTCATGATCGTCTAATCCCAGCGCATAGTCCCTATTAGTTGGTGAACAATCCAATGCTTGGTGAATTTTGCTTCACAATGATAGGAAAAGCCGATATCGAAGGATCAAAAAGTGATGTCACTATGAACGGTTAGCCACCACAAGCCAGTTAACCCTGTGGTAACTTTTCTGACACCTCCTGCATAAAACTCAAAAAGCCAGAAGGATCATGAGACCCTGCTTTCACTGTCTGTATTAATACTGAATATCAAGATCAAGCGAGCATTTACCCTTTTGCTCCATGGGAGGCTTCTGTTCTCCCTAAGCTTACCTTAGGACACCTGCATTACTCTTTGACAGGTGTACTGCCCCAGTCAAACTCACCACCTGACACTATCCCTGGAGCACATCATGCCTGGATGCCTGGGTGCTTGAAGCCAGAAGTGAGAGCCTAAGTGCACCACCCCAACCTCACCAAGTAAGTGAAAAAACAATATTTATCATGTGCATATTAAGTAATCCATTGATACATTCAAAGCAATTCCCTGTCTGAATCAGATGACCAAAATTAACCTCAATTCTGTCAACTGTTTTTGAAACTCAGGTCTAATTCTAATCACTTTAAAAATCTGTATAGTTCAGGATAGCTATTGGTCCCCATCTTTCATTGTGTCTAAGGGCTTTGCTTTTCTCAGCATGACATTTGTTCTATGTTTTGGGGAGTTAATGTTGATGTGAAAGACAAACTCTGGACATGCCTTACGGCACATGCTTTACAGTTGTATATTGTGGAGGTGGTCAGTAAATGGGATATTCCTTATGATATAGTTAAAATTATGGCAAGAGAATTGGGGAACTCTATTAGCCTCACCTAGAAGTAATAGTTATGGTTTTACAACTTTCTCTGGTAATTTGTTCTTACTTTGCCTCCATCAGGAAGGTGTCAGAAGACTTATATCTCTTTGGACTCTCCATTTGAGTTCAGTTTGATTGGTGGAGCTTGGACTGATTGAAAATGATCATCCAATTTATTTCAGAGAGTTGCTGCCACTAGTGGAGGGAATAAACTGATTCAGTTCTTGGGTATCCATTGCATTGAATTATAGTAATGCAGGCAGTTTTGATTTTCTTTCTTTCAGTGACCATTTGTTTTGTTTTTTTTTTGTTCATATTATTTTATTTAAATAATGTTAGTTATTTTGTACTGTCTTTGTGTTTGTTGCTGTTTTAATGTCCCGCAAGTTTAATGTGGTTGCGAATTTTGTTAATAAAGCTGAAATAAAAAAAAATAATGCTTTTATTCAGTTGAAAGAGAATACTGTGCTCAGATCATCTTAGCATCTACAAATTTCAATAGGCCTTTAATTGTGCATAAAGAGGACAAAGGGGATAAGCCTTGGGTAAGTATTATCACAGACCTTTCATGGGGAAGAGCATCAATCTGTTTCTTTGAGTGGTAAATTCAGTACAGCAGAAACTAGGTGTCGCTCTCCTACTTTGAACACAATAGAAGAGTCTTTGTGGGTTCTGTTCAAGCAGCTTTGTTATATACAAACTCATCACGATAGAAGTTTACTGACTTTAACTTAAGTAACTTATATACAAACTAACTACTGCAATCATACATGCTCATTGTCTGGCTGCACTCTCAAAATGGCACTGGGAATAGCTGGTATTTATATGTGCACATTCAGTCCTTGATATGCTTCTTAAAGACACAGCACATACACTCTGATCTACATCCTTCCTCTTTGAGAAATAGATCATGCAATGTTATGAATCTATTTGGCATGCAGATATTATAAGTAGTTCTGTGTCCAGCAATTATACAAGACTAGGTGTGTGTGTATATGTATATGTATATATATATATATATATATATATATATATATATATATACATATAAATATATATATATATATATATATATATATATATATATATATTTATATGTATATGTAGAACAAGTCCACAGAACAACAACTAGGAACAAAATGAAGAAAGCCTCATAGCTTCACATTTTTTATTCAACATCTTGAGTGCTTTCGTCCAGGTATCTCAGACTTCATTAGGATACTGAATCAATCTACAAGCATGTTTAAATACTATAAAACTTTGAAAGTACAACCCCACACAGTCAAAGTAACCTGTCATCAAATTACATTAATTGAAAAAATCACATTGATTAAAAGTTCCCCACCAAGGTAAATTTAAATCTTACAATACTGGTGCACAGCTATTTATTCTTACATATAAAAAGTTAAAACATGTAACAAGCTTTTAGTCTTAGAAAACTACATAAAGAAACATGGTCATTAAGACCCAGATGTGTTACAGCATTACTTAGAAAATTCCACTATAATTCAAAATATTCTAAATAACCTGATTCAGGTCCTCCCCTGGGACCCAAATCACATTGATCAATAATACAGAATTTAAATACATGATCTTTGTTCTCAAAAAATATGTCTAAATAATGCATTTTTGGTGTCCATTTATTTTGATGTCATTCAAGTGCTGGTATAGTCGATCTTTCAGTCCTTACAGTTTTTCCTATAAAAAGACAAAGACATGTCTGACATAAAGCAGCATATATGACTCCCTTAGAATAAAAACAGAATCTTCCAGGGACATTTACCTCAATGTGTTCCCCAATGTCTACTTTTTTACACACCAAAATATTAATGCATTGGGATCAAGTCCCACACTTAGACATTTTTCCATCTTTGTAGTTTTTCTTTTTCTCTACCCTTCAATCAGCTGTTTAAATCTGCTTTATTTTTATATACAATATTTGCTTTTTCTCCAACAACATTTACATAGTCTGGGTCAACTCTAAAAAAAAATCCCAATTTCTCCTTATTATACCACTAATAGAATAAAAGTATTGATTAAATGGTATAATACATGACATATTCCGACTGTCATTAGCTTTCGTTTTAGGTATAGTACTTAATTCAGTGCTAGCCACAAAGTACCAATAATAGGTACACAAATACCATTATTTCTGTTTCTTTTTACTTCACAAAAAATCCTGTCAACAAATACATCTGGGTAACTTCTTTTTTCTAACATTCCCTTCAGGATATCACATTGTTCAAGGAATAAATTATTGTCAGACACCATCCTAGCTAACTGGACACATTGGCCCTTAAACTAGAGCCTTCTTTTGATGTGGGCGATAACGACTGCTAAAGTGTAGCAAAGTGTTTGAGTATATTGGTTTCCTATATAGTGTAGCCACAATTTTTTGTTAGTCCTGTCCTTATGAATAGTGACATCAAGATAATCAACTTTCTCATAATCCATATTCATAGTAAACTTTAAGAAATCTGTACAATTATTCAAATAATCAAAGAATTCCATTAGTCTTGACTCACGTCCCTTCCAAAAAATGACTATGTCATCTAAAAATCTCCTATACATACACCACTCATCCTCAAAACCTGTTGTAAAGACACAGGTTTTCTCCCATTGGGCTAGGACAATGTTTGCAAAGATGGGGGCACATCCTGCCTCCATTGCCACCCCTTTTACTTGTTTGTATATCTGGTTTTCGAAGATCAGGAAATTATTTTCTAAGACCATTTCCATCAGACTCCTAAGGGTATTTGCTTTGCTCCCAGAAAAACCTGGGTGTTGACACAGGAATTCATAAAATATTTCTAAACCTGCCTCTTGTGGAATTACAGAGAACAAATCACATACATCAACAGTGACTAAACTAAGTTCATCTGAATAAAACTCATTCTTAACCTTCGATAGAAAGTCCCAGGAATCCCTAAAAATATATTTGTAACCAGTAAGAATGTTCTTAAGGTGGAAATCTATGTATTTAGCTATTATAAAAGTAATGGAACCTGCTGCATCCACTATAGGGCATAAGGGGGGAATTTTTCATATTTTTATGTATTTTGGGGATTCCAAACATAGTCAGAATCCTAGGGTGATCCATGGACAGATATCTGTGCTCATCATTGGTAAGTTCTCTATTAAGAACCATCTGATCTAAGTTTAATTTAACATTCCTGTAATCAATATTTAATTCATTCCTTGATGCTTCATCATAGATATCAGTAAGTAATATGTTAAACTTCCTGTCAATATAGTCAACCCCATCCATAACAACAAGTCCCCCACTATTATCTAATTTCATAATTCTTATAGTTTTATTAGATGTAATCTCATTTAACAGACTGACTTCATCCCTAGTTAAATTAACTTGCATACTACTATCTGGTTTATTTTTCAGTACATCGTGGACTTGTTGTTCACAAACTTTCTCAGACAAACTAACCACAGGGTAGGCAACAGACAAAAAAGTACTTGGCTTTGTTAATTAATTTCTAAGTATGTTGCTCCTATCTTTGTATAAAAAACCCAGGTTCAGTTTCCTAGTAAAGGATTTAAGTTGTATAATACTTTGCACCACATTGCCTCTTTTGCTAGGTACAAAATTCAACCTCCTCTCTAAAAGGTTTGCCCATTCACCAGTAACATCCACATTACTATAGTTGTAAATAGTAAAATTCTGCTTATCATTAATCACCAAAAATTGGTCCTACTTCCTCATTAACATCATCAATAATGGTATCAAAATCAATACAAGAAAGTTCAGGTACTAAAATCTCCCTCTCCCCCTCCCCCATACCCTCCCTCTGCGAAAAAAATCCTGATTCTGTGCACCATAATTCATATTCTGCTGTCTTTCCCTTTGTTCTATTAATCGGTGTGATCTTCTTTCCCCATTATGGTCTAAAGCGGGGCCCTGGTCCTTAGCGTTATTATCATGTCTACCCACTTCAAAACTACTAGTAGAAGTTTCAAAATGCATATCATCATTATTTTGCACATCTCTATTACAGTGTAGAATATTCCTGTTACTATTCCCAAACCCTTTAGGTGCTGTATATGCAGAACCACTAATATATTCTAAATGGTCATGATTTCATTTTTTAGCCTTTTTGTCCTTGAATATATTCACAGTTTTTTCTACACTTACAAAAATACTATTGAATTCACTAACCTTGGTGGGGAAAAAAGATCCATTTTAATACTTTCATTTAACTTTTCAATCTGAGCATTAAGATCTGACATTTTTACATTCATTATTTTTAATTAACAAATGTAATAAATCACAGCCATGCTAGTTAAACATAGCCAGCAACTCACAATGAAATGCAGAGTCTTTCACAAGTCCATTTGGGTATTTCCATACCCGTAGTCCTTTTGGGATTTCCACCCTTCTTAAACATTCCCTTAAGTGATTATTTTCAAGTTGCAGTTTGTTATATTTTAAGACAAAGTCCTCAAACTGTTTTAACTGCTGATTTAACATCACCACCATTGGCTGGTGGCCACCATGTTGAATACCTTCATTACTCCACCCTACTTTGGCCTTCAACCAATCAGATAGATGGAAATCTCCAGTTACAGCTACAGTCCCTCTTTGTGTTATAGCTGTGTATGTAGCACCATCTATTGGTGAATGCACGTTCTCACGTATTCTTTGAGCTGTTGTAATACTAGAACTAGTCGAACTCTGGCTTCCACTCGTGAAATTACTATCCAAAGCATTACTAATCCTTCTGCCATTCATAACTGAACAGACTTGCAGGCTAAGCTGACCAATCAGGTTAGTAGGAGTACTCATAGAGGTAGACAGTTCCTCGACCATTTTGTGATAGTCTTTTCCAGTTGGTGTGCTGCTACCCTGGTCTATTTTCATCATAAACTCAGAACAATGACAACCAAGAAGAAAACCTCAATAGCTTCACACTTTTTATTCAAAATTTTGACCGCTTTCGTCCAGGTATCTCGGATTTCATCAGAATACTGAATCAATCTACAAGCATGTTTAAATATTATAAAACTTTGAAAGTACAACCCCACACAGTCAAAGTAACCTATCATAAAATCACATTAATTAAAAAAATCACACTAATTAAAAGTTCCCAACCAAGGTAAATTTAACTCTTACAATACTGGTACACAGCCATTTCTTCTTACATATAAAATGTTAAAACATGTAACAAGCTTTTAGTCTTAATGGCTGTGCACCAGTATTGTAAGAGTTAAATTTACCTTGGTGGGGAAATATATATGTAGTTATGTCCATGTTGCTGCTTTCACACTGGGCCTAGGTATTCAACCATATCATGTGACATAAAACTGGGAACTGGGTTTAGCAACTAGAGTGGTCTCTACATAATGTTCAACCTTAGAAGTATTTGGAACATCTTCAGGAATGGAAGTAGAGGTTGAAACACACTCTGGGATGGGAACAACATCTGGTTCGCTCTGAGATCTAGAGTCTGTATCACAGGAACAATGCTGCGAATATGATTCTGGTACAGGAGGAAGATGCCTGGGATTTCTCCTGTACTCCACAGCTTCAAATTCTACAAGGTAGGATCTCGGTTCAGCACATATGCCTGTAACTTAATCAATCCAGTCGAAACCTTTCGCAGTTTGTATCCTCACTGTCTCTCCTTCCCTCAATGGATGAAGGAATCTGCTCAATCTATCATAACTGGACTTCTGGATAGAATGCTTCTTGAATAATTGAGCCTTGTTGTTCTTGGCTTTAGGCCTCAGTAAATTGGAACTAATAGGAAGCATTGTTCTGGTTTTCCTGGACAGAACTCCTTGAGCAGGTGAGCCAGGTATATTGTCACAGGGTATGTTTATAAGATTAAGTAAATTCAAAAAGACATCAGTATTGTCACGCTTTGACTTTTCAAGTAATTGCTTTGCACTTTGTACTACACGTTCAGCTAGTCCATTTGACTGTGGCTATTCTGGACTACTAGTAACATGTACAAAGTCCCATTCTCTTGCAAATTTCCAAAACAACTGACTAGTAAATTGAGTACCATTGTCAGAAATAACTGTGTGTGGACTACCATGGACTGGGAAATTACATTTCAACTTAGTAATAACAGTAGTGGATGTTAGGTTAGGTAGTAAGTCAATCTCAAGCCAATTCAAATAAGAGTCTACCAATACTTAGTAGTGTTGATTGTCCCACTCGAAGATATCAGTGGCTACTGTTGACCAAGGTAGTTCAGGAACTTGACTTAGCTGAACTGGTTCTCTTTGCAAATACAGTCTAGTACTATTGCGTACTGAACAAGAAGAAAGTACTTTATCAATGTCTTTCAGTAATGAAGGCCAAAATACTAGTTCTCTCGCTCTTCTCTTAGTGGATGCAGAACCTGAGTGACCACGATGCAAAATCTGGATATATTCTTGTTGTAAGGAAGCAGGAACAATAATTTTAGGAGCTTTGAAAATAATGCCATCTTCCATCAGCATCTCATCTCACTAAGGAAAATACATTTGCACTTCAGGTTGTACACTAGATTGCTTAGACAGCCATCCAACATTAATGTAGTGATTGAGCTTTTGCAAAATGGGATCAGTCTTTGTGTGATCTCTCAATTCATCAAGCCTACTGGTAGAAAAATTATGCACTGCCATCAAGTCAAAGTCAAAATTCTCTGCATCAAGCTGTTCCGTCATATTTCTGGGCGATATGGATAAGGTATCAACCAGATAGAGTAGTTTGCCTTTCGTACAGAACATTCTGAAATTGTACTTTTGCAATTTGGACCATCATTCTTTGTACTTTCTCTGGAGTTGAATGCATGGGCTTTTTTAGAATAGTTAAAAACCTCTCAGCGAGTAGGAAACACAATGAGAGCAGGTACGAAACTAATAAACACTAGTAAAACACAATTTAATAAGCGCTTTCGGTGAGGACCATACCCCACCTTCTTCAGACAAAAATAAAATCAATTAACACAATATTTATACATTCTTCGCAGGAGTAAATTGAATAATTAATTTGCATAGTGTGATAATATAAACCTATTTTTCTCAACCACATTTAAAAAGCCCACAGGTAAAAAACCAACACATAAAAATGCCACATATACAACTAACCCACACATAGAGATAACTCGTTCAAGTTCAGCAGAAAACATAAAATGAATTTTAAAATATATACGTATACTGCTCTAATATAATACTAAATTACCCTCACCAGCCACCACTACACCCAGTATTCAAATATAGTTAAGGTGGCCTCGAATAAGGATGTATGTAAGGAATAGACGCATAGCGACTCATATACTAAAACCTCATTACATTGGAAAACAGTATATGTGTATATAAATATATATATATATATATATATATATATATATATATATATATATATATATAAAACAGACATTATTATATGTAGTGCCATTTTATCTTCTTAACGCCAACAGTTTAAGAATGCATTTAATAGACAAGTGTTCATTAAGACCTGGAAAAGTATGTGCACCCGTTCTTATTTGCCATTCCAACTCATCTATCTCTAGTAATAGCTGCTAAGGGCCCCCTCTTACTTCACTTTGTCTTTGCTGTAACACAACAAACAATGGTGGTAGGGGCACTCAAAAGTGTGTTTTGCCAGAGCGTTGTTCATGTCTTTTTTACTAATTGCATAACAGTGTTCATAGATACGTTGTTTCATTTTCCTTTCTGTTTTCCCAATATAAAAAGCATTGCAGTGATCACATAAGGCGGCATAGGTCACACGCTTGGTCTCACAATTGTATCTCATGTTTAAATTGTAGAGCCTGTCCTTAATTGTAACTTTATTAGTTACTAAAATATATTTACATTGTGGGCAGGCACCACACTTGAACATGCCTCCAGATTTATTGACATAGGGTTTCTTCTTTCTTTCTAGCAAAGCCTTTAAATTATAATTTCTTCTATATGTAATTTTGGGTTTGGGTCCAAGCTTCCTGTATAGAGCTTGGTCTTCAATAATGATGTTCCAATTTTTGTTTAAAATGTGCCTAACCATAAGGTAGTCCAAAGAATAAGTACAAAGAAAACTAATCCTATATCTACCTTTATCTGTAGGCAGTAGAGTGTCAGTTTGTTCTAAAGTTAAATTACTGAGAGGCTCATCTTGACCACACAGCAATGGTTTAAAATGGACAATGTTACGTTTGCTAATGACCTCCATCTTAATGTTAGCTACTAGATTTTTAGGGTAACCCCTATTTATAAACATACTCTGCAAGTTATCACATTCTTTTACAAATTCAGAATCCTCTGTAATCATTCTAGCCTTCCTTACCATTTGTCCTTTGACGACAGCTTTCTTTTGATGGTAAAGGTGGCTGCTAAAAAAATGTAAAAAAGCATTTGAATAGGTTGGTTTCCTATAAATGCTACTTTTATACTTGAAATTAACTCTATCTTTCACTAGATGGATGTTAAGAAAATTAATAGAGTTTTCATCCAAGTTATAAGTAAACTCTAAAAAGTTGGTCATATGAGTAATATTTGCAGTAAATGATGGTACTAAACTTTTAAGCCCTTTCCAAATAATAAACATGTCATCCTGGTACCTCGTGTACCAGCAACATTCTCTTGAAATAGGGGATGTGTGAAAAGCCGTGCATTTTCCCAATGGGCCATAATGGCATTAGCGAAACTACCTCCGCATGGTGAGCCCATGCCCACTCCAGAATTTTGTAAATAAAAGTGTCCTTCAAAAATCATAAAGTTGTTAGATAGGACTATTTCCAGTAAGGTTTGGACTAAGTATATAGTGTTTTCGTCAACGTTTTTGAATAACAAAAAATCTCTAATCCACTCAATACCCAACTCTTGGGGTATGACAGTGTACAAATCTTTTATGTCAATAGTCAAAAAACATACTTCTGCTTGGTAGTCAATCCTACTTATATTACTTAAGAAGCCCCATGAATCTTTGCATATTTGGGGTTCTGATTCAATCAAAAGTTTTAAAATGCTATCTATGTATTTGGTACAAGCATAAGTCACTGATCCCCACCCATCAGCAATAGGTCTGAATGGTGGGTTAGTGATTGATTTATGAAGTTTGGGTGTGCCAAAGAGGGCTGGTATTCTGGGTGCTATCATTGATAAATATTGGTGCAAATCTATGTCATGTACCCTTCTATAAATAAATCTTCTAGAGTACTTTTGATCCTCCTATATGCTGCATTAACTTCGTTACTAGAAACTTGACTATAAACAGTAGTACCTAGATGTTTTTCCATGCATTCAAGATATACACTGTGGTCCATAAAGACCAGCCCCCCACCCTTGTCTGGCTTCATCACACGAATGTTACATTCATTTAATAAGTGGATAAAATCATATTGAGATGTACTGACATTCATCTTGACATTAGTCTGATGCTTACTACTGTTAGTAATAGCCCTTAAGTCCATGTCACAAACTCTTTCAAAGAGATTGAGACTTGGATGTAGTGGTGGGTTGAAAATGCTGGAAACCCTTATGGAACTAACTAGAGATGTAATAAGTTAATAATGGCAGTTTATTTAGTAAGAACAGATGGCTGATGATTAACAATTATTCAATTAGCATATATATATATATATATATATATATATATATATATATATAATGAAATATAAGTTAATGTAATGAACTACTCTAAATATATTGGACTGTATATTATGTGTGTGTATATAATTTGTAAACCTGTCTCTGAATTGATATCTAATTGTTATTTAACTTTCATTTTAAACCATAGCCTTTATCTGCTCTAAGTAGGATAATCCTCCACCTTTCCCTGTCTTCTGTGTGATTCATTATATTACCACACCTACTGTACTGTTTTATTTTCTAAAAAAAAAAAATGAATGAATGCTGAGCATCAGTCTGTAAAACATGTTTCGCTAGTGCATTTTATTTTGCAACTTTGAGTGTGTTCTCTTTATGTGTATGTGTATGTAAAAAAAAAATTAGAATAAGAATAGTGAACAAAAGTTGCAGTGTCCCACAAGGTTTAGTAAAACATTGACTTGTAGAGACTGTGTTTTCTGTTGGATAACATAATAATAGACATCCTCAGAGCTTGTCCTTTCATTATATTTAGTAAGACATGTGTCGGGTGTATACTAGTTCTGAACAACAACATATTGATCTAAATAATGGTTCATTAAACAAATCATGCTGTTGGTAGAGTTATTGTTGTCTCTTACTTTGGTTTAATCTAGAGATGTATGTTCACCCATTAATATGTCGAGATTTAGTTTTCGGACAAAAAGTTTTAAGTCAGTGATGGTTTTCACCAAGTCTATTCTCTTACTAGGTACAAAAGTCAACCCCTTCGAAAAGAAGTCTACCATGTCCTGAGTGATATTCAACTCTGTGTAATTAAAAATACTGAAGTCACCCTCGGAACTTTTGTATATACGAGGATTCAAACCACAGTCAGGTTCATACACTATCTCCTCCGTTGTCTCTGTTTGTTCCTTGTTTGTGGTTGTTTCCTGTTCGATTGCCGATTGGTCTGTTGGCCACTGGGGTTCACCTGAAAACCGTGCTGGTTAGATGTGGTTGTACCGTTAGTGTTGTCGTTAAACATCCTATGTTGGGTATTATTAGGGACAGTATTATTGTTCCTAATATTGTTGTTAATGGTGTTGAGCCTTTCGCTACGCCTCAAAGGCTGTATTTGATCGTTACTAGTAGAAGGATCTTCGCTAGTGTAGTAGTTTGATGTTTCAGAGTCATTGATGTCCTGGCCTAATGGCTGCTTTAGACCATTAGATGTATTAAAAGGAGGTCTAGGATATGCTTTGTTGTTAGAATAGTCATGTAAGTCTCTGCTTATTTTTTTTCTTTTTTGTTGTTAACAGTTTAGCCATAGTGGCCTCAATACTCGTAAAACTTCAAGTATATTCATATTTGTATCTGGGAAATTCATTATGAGTTTTTATTAAATGTTCCAAAATTTCCAATTCAGCTTTTAATGCACAAATACCAGATTTATAAAAGTTAATAAGTGAGTGCAAGAACTCGAAACCCTGTCTGTCAAATAATGCAATTAATTCATGATGGAAGCGGGAATCCTCCACCAAACCAACAGGGTAGCGCCACTGGCGCAACCCTTTGGGTATTATCTTCTTGTCGATGCATTCTTGTAAATACGCAACATCAAGTTGCAATTTTCTGCATTTGTACAACTTGAAATCAAAATCATTAATGTTAGAAGACAACACACTCACCCCTTGTTCATTGTCCTGCACATTTTCGACGTCGACAACATTATAACTAGGTCCAAAAAAATTGTTATTGTTAAGAAAATTAGCCATGGAAGGAATGGCACCTTCTAGAATGACCGCATCATTGTTTCTTGGGTCACTCCCATCTGCTTGCGATGCTGCTAGTCCGGGAAATAAATCCCTATGATTTGGAGGTGAGGTGTTAACATTTGGAGCTACCATTGCTCCCGTTCCCGAAGCATTTTGTGGGCTAGCGTTAACTCCAACTTGACTTTGTTGTGGCACGCATGCACCATTACAAACAGGTGCATTAATCCATTGAGTTAAGGCATCTACTCGTCCCAAAAGTACTTGTATGAGAGCTGTTAAATTACCAATACTGCTGTACTGATTAGAAGTATTAACATCTTCCTGCGAGTACAAAACTTGAGTAGCCGGTCCGGTTTCACACGCCATAAATACACACGAATTGAAAACCAGAAAACAAACACAAAACTGTTAAAAACCTCTCAGCGAGTAGGAAACACAATGAGAGCAGGTACGAAACTAGTAAACACTAGTAAAACACAATTTAATAAGCGCTTTTGGTGAGGACCATACCCCACCTTCTTCAGACAAAAATAAAATCAATTAACACAATATTTATACATTCTTCGCAGGAGTAAATTGAATATTTAATTTGCATAGTGTGATAATATAAACCTATTTTTCCCAACAAAATTTAAAAAGCCCACTTCTTTACAACTGTATGGGGTTTGCTTGATTTGCAAAGCATTTAAAAATTAT
The DNA here is from genome assembly GCF_019279795.1 of Protopterus annectens. NCBI lineage: Eukaryota > Metazoa > Chordata > Ceratodontiformes > Protopteridae > Protopterus > Protopterus annectens. The sequence continues at coordinate 446,283,785 of NC_056749.1, read as the reverse complement.
TCCATTTTTTACACTTATGACATTGTTGACCAAATGCTAAGCATTTCTATATTTTAGATTCATGATTTGCACCACAGTTGTGGCAGTTAACAATAAAGCTAGACTTAGGTTTTGCTGCTTCATGCTTGTAATGCACTGAAGAACCAGTTCCTCTAACTTAGAACTTGTGGGAAAACTATGAGGTTTCCTTGGTGAGCCAGCAGGGGCTGTGGCTGCCATGTGCTTAGCCCTATTTCTGTTTGCCACATGTTGCATGCTAGCTACATTTACTCTGGAGCCTGCTGAAACCATGCTCTTGTCACTTGCAAGCATACTTGTGTGCTTTTCTGTCACTTCATAGATCTGACAAATCTCAATGGCTTTACTCAACATTAAATCACTGTCACAAAGGAAAATCCTTCTCACAGCAGCACTATTAACACCACACGAGCCAGTCTTTTATTAACTGATCTTTTAACTCACCAAACTGACACATTTTGGCTTTGCATCTCAGGTCAGTTAGATCAGCTGCAGAACTTTTTCCCCTGGTTTCTGATCTCTCGTGTAAAACAAATGCCTCTCTAATGTAATATTTGTCTGGGAGTTATACATTTCTCTGAACTTGCACTTCAAACACTCGGGTCTTCCCATGATTCAGCCTGTAGAACAATATGATGATTTTCACCTTCTCCCTCTTGTACTGTTGGTGCATACACAAATGGGCGCTCTCTTTCTATGTCCTCTGACCCAGTTAAGTTTAGCAAAATGTATGCCCTGGTGCATGCATCTTTATCTGAATAAGCTGCTTGTATAAAACTATCATACTCTTGCTCAATAATTCTCCAATTGTCTGCAATATTCTGATCAAATATAAGGGGTAAGGGCTTTCAAAATCCGTCTGCCATATTAACACATATCAGTGAAGGGTTTTGCAAATAAACACGAACACATACACATACAAATGTGCCAGAAATTTATGCCAGTATTTGTAACTTTGCCCAATAGCACAATAAGCCTCTGTGTAACTGAAATTTGCAAAATAAGTCTCTCGGGCACTGTATTGCTCTTGAAATTACTACCTTGCAAGAAATCACCTCTTATCAGTGTAAGAAACATACCATATAACTTCACGATGCAAATGAACTGGGCAAGAGAAGCTCAGAGTCAATAACATTATGAACTAACTGCACTTTGTGAACATACTGTACACAGCACACTGAAATTTCCCCAAAATGGTGGTACCTTGCACCTTTCCTTACAGTGCAAGAAACACACTGTAATGGTGGAACTTTGTGAATAGACACACCCAGCACAAGAAACTTTTCAAAATGGCTATACTTTGACTGTACTTCAAGAAATAGTTGCACTTTGCACACAAATAAACTAAACTCTTCAGAATACATGCACAGTTATAAGCACATACTGTAAGCACTTTTGCACACTTTGAGATACTTTGAATCACTCTAGTCATGCCCTTCATACAATACAAAGTCGTAGTTATACCAAAACACAGCACTTTGCCAAATAACATTGTCACCTTACATTATTTATGCTTAATGTGCTCTTTTTGCCCTTATTAAATTTGTTTGGTTCGTTTAATCTCTTTTCATGCCTGTTGTACTTTTCTTGTGCTTATTTTCTCTAAACAAGCCCGTTTTGCCTTAAATATGCTAGTTTTGTTTTAAACACACTTGTTTTGTTTTTCTGATCATCATTTTGTCAAATATCTTAATTTTGAACATTTCCCTTGGTTAATAAACCTTCTGTGCCTCCCGCCTGTTGTTTGTGCCCTTGTAACGCTCCATTTTATATTTCTTATAAAGCAAGCATTTCATGTGAATTCTCATTACCTTTGATTCTTTTCTGGCTCTTTTTCATGCTCGTTTCTCTTAGTTTACCTTCACTGTCATCTCTGCACCTCATGACTCTGAATATCATTCTGTGGAATCCCAATTCTGACACCATGTCGCTCTCTTACTTTGGACACAGTAGAAGAGTCTTTGTGGATTCTGTTCAAGCAGCCTTGTTATATACAAACACATCACGATAGCAGTTTACTGACTTTAACTAAAGTAACTTGTATACAAACTAACTAGTAAACTAACTAGTGCAATCATACATGCTCACTCTCTTTCTGCACTCTCAAAATGGCACTGAGAATAGCACGTGCCTGGTATCTATATGTGGGGTCTATATTAGGTCTATGACCGAACACCTAAACATCGCTCTGCTAATATCGGACCGCACAATGTCGAACGTCCCGCAGCCACAACACAAAAAAAATTACTTTACATCTAAATTAACTGCGGGGCTTCGCCTACCACACCCCCCAACATGGGGGGCTGTGCCCGCCACACCCCCCTAACTAAATATACCAACTCCGAGATCGCTCAGCAGTAGGAAAATAGCAAACTCCAGTGAACGGCCAAGGGAAATCTTTCCCTGCTTTAAATCGGCTGTTCATTTTTTGCTTTCGATATTAGAAGATCGATATTTAGGTGTTCGATCACCTGAATGTTCAGTCTTCTAATATAGACCCTATATGTGCACATTCAATCCTTGATATGCTTCTTAAAGACACAGCACATACACTCTGATCTACACTATGTATTCCACAACTGCAAGACAATGCCTGGCAATCAAGTGGGCATTATCTTTATTGAAGTATTACCTTCTTGTCTGAGAATTTACATTGGTTGCAGAACATGCCGCACTGCTGTAGATGAATAGACAGCAGAATTGGAATACAATGCTATGTAGTAGGGCAATTTCCTTGCAGTCTTTTAAGTTCATGGTGAAACACAATCCAGGATCTACACAGCATAATGCAGAGGGCTTTTCTAGTGCTCACTGCCTGCCTATTTGGCTTGAAACTAAGATTGTCAGGATGAGAATTTAATTGCAACATATTGTACTGGTTCTTCACAGGATTATGTCCAGAATGGTCTAAAATAAGATGCATATTGGGTGCAAATAATGTAAATAGAGTTGTTGCTTTAAAACTGGTATAAATAGTATGCAGAAGGCTGTATATAGGAATGTTGATTTAAGTAGTTCAATACCTTTAATGTGTTAGGCAGAGATGATTCTTGCATAGTTTGGTTACTAGAAAAAATTGTGTGTTTAAGTGGTGTAAAAAGAAGAGGGTTACAGAGCTAACAAAAGAGTGAAGTTGGCCTCTCATAAATTTGCCTCCTACACCATTTACTACTGCAAGAAACAATCGCTGTACTCTAAAAATGCCTAACCATCTTCTAGTGCAGAGAGCATCTGCGTGCAATGGACTTTAATTCCAAATTTTTACACGTGAGGAATGGAATTACTAGACTGTTGAAAGCATCTGTTGCCCTGTTTGTGAATTCTTTGAGACTTGTATTAGAGAATTTATTGGAGTGGAGAATTTATTGGAGTGGAGAACTGCCATTGTCATCCCTTTGCACAAAGATGGTGCCACTACTGACCCTGGAAAGTATTGCCCCATTAGTTTTACAAGTCTGATCTGTAAGGCCATGGAGTGTATTATTATGGACCTCATAAACAAGGACATAGGCAATCTCCAAGCACTTTACCCCACCCAGTTCATATTCAGCGAAGGCAGATCTTGCCTGTTGAATCTGGTTGACTTTTTTGAGACTGTCACCAATGCACTGGATGAGGGAAAGTCAGTGCATACAGCTTACCTTGACTTGGCCAAAGCCTTTGACACAATACACCACTCGGGCATCATCAAAAAGCTAACACAACTTGGCATAAATCCCTATCTCATCAGGTAGGTGGCCAACTGGCTCACTGATAGGACCCACAAGGTCAAAATAAGTGCCACCACATCTGACAGCAGTCCCTTCACTAGTGGTGTCCCCCTGGGATCTGTCCCGGGACCTCTATTGTTTGGCATCTACTTCTTAGAGGTCCAGGCAAAGACAAAAGGCCTGTGGCTGACCAGGTTTGCAGATGACTGTAAGTTGGGTGCTGTCATTGACTCCCCAAATGATGTTAACATACTTCAATGACTGGGGCCAAAGTTCTGGCCTTATGTTAAAAAAATATTATTATGCCATTCGGCAAAAACATGACCCCTACTGATTACCACATTAACGGCAATCCCCTAAGCACACAACCTGTGCTGAGAGACCTGGGTGCACAAGTTGATAACAATCTCAAATTTCACCATCATGAGGTGGCAATGGTCAGAAAAGCCTTTTACTTGGTTCACCTCATAAGTAAAGGGATTGCATCCAGAAAAAAAGGAGGTTATTCCCTCTCTGTACTTCCTCTCTCATTAGGCCAATAATTGAGTACAATGCCCTATTTGGTATGTACCTCTCCAAACATCTGCACCAACTGGAAAGTCCCCAGAAATACCTCACAAAGAGAATCCATGGCCTCCAACACCTGTCCTATGTAGAGAGGCTCAAATCACTATCACTCTACCCTGTATCATACAGATTGTTCAGAGGTGACCTGGGTCTCACCTACAAGGCAATCTCAGACCCTGCTCTTCTAGAGATACTCCATATCCATAAGTCTAACTCCTCACATAGTACTCAATCGAAAGGCTTAAATCTAATATGTGACTTTAACAAAACCTGCTGGAGACACAGGTTTGTCTCTTAGAGGCTGCCCCGTCTCTGGAATAGACCCCCCCCCAATACACGTCAAACAAAGTATGTCGCTGATCCTCTTCAAGAGCAACCTTGATGAGTGGATGGGTAACCACAAATTTGTCCCAGGGGTTCCACCTGTGTCCCTCATTGACAGGGGTGACAGGTGCTGATTGGGGTTTCTGTTTTGGGGGGATAAACTTGTGGCTAGGCTTGTAAGGGCCCCAGTGCCATTAGCCTAGTAATCTCCTATGATATGTTCTCATCTTGTGGAGGAAAGAATATACACCGCTATCTTTTTGTTTTATTACAAAATTGCCTTATTACAAAATAAACACTGCAGTTTTGATTATGCTTGGACTTTTGGTGCCTTACTGTATGACTATCTATCTAGGTATCCATCTATCTATCTATCTATCTATCTATCTATCTATCTATCTATCTATCTATCTAGCTAGCTAATCTATCTGTCCATCTATAATAGTCACATGAGTATATTACATTTAGTCATGGACTCAAATAGTAGATTCACCATTTGTCAAATAAATAATTAAAGCACACCTTTAGTGAAGAGCATAAACTTAGAATAACCACATTTGGTAAAAAAAAAAAAAAAAAAAAAAAAAGAATAGACCAACAGCAAGTTAAATGAGAATAGCAAATCAGAAAAGCATACTTCCCATGAAGATGTGAATATTTACCTGTAGTAAAAACAAAAAGTGATCATGGCCATACATACACAGGCATACAAATCTTTACATAAAGGTATGTCCACAAACCATCCAGTGCATACATGACATTAAAGTAAACTATAAGCGTTTTCTGCAAGGGTCAAGCCTTTCTGCACCTTCTTATGTGCACTGCAGCTCTCCTCACCCTGCATCCCTGAAACTGTATTTAACAATGCCATGGTTGTAGCAACTCAAAAAATGGGAGAAATGTGTCGAAGGATAGCAATCACCACTGATGCACAATAAATAAAATCCTAGCAGCAGATTTCATGTAGAAAATAATTATCTGTATTCTGTTCCTTAAAATTATCGACTCAATAAATTTAAGACAGAGCAAAAATATGATGCACAATAACAGACATTTTTTTTTCAAAAAACATGTTTCTACCAACAAAATACAACTACTATCGTCATAAACACATTTCATTTTACTTCCACTAATTGTTCATACAGCTAAAATAACCACCTCCACACACACACACACACACACACACACACACACACACACACACACACACAATTTCCCTAACAAGCATACTGTTCACACACTCACACACTCACACACACACACACACACACACACACACACACACACACACACACACACACACACACACACATATATACACACGTATACACACAAATAAAATTATATATTAAGTATATTATATATTAAGTACTCTGATCACAGAGGTTGATATTTCTGCAGTGCTTTTACTGAAAGGAAACAGTTGATTTTTACTGGGCTGATACATGCATGTGTGTGTGTGTGTGTACGTGTACAACACACACACACACACACACATACACATATTTTCACTGTATCTCATTGTGTTTGACAAGCTATAATTATTATTCCATATTTCTCATAGTCAGTTACTGCAGTGAATTTCAGGACACCACTGATATTGTTTTAAAAATGGCCACATTGGTGTACATAAATCTGAATCTTAAGTCACTGCACTTCATATAGAAACACACACAGAAAGCTTTTACACAGATAAAATAGCTGAATAAATTAATGACTCACATGCAGATTTCTTACAGTGAAGCCTAGCTCGTACTTCTAATTTAATAAAAATTACATCCTCCTCCCCCACTCTCTGGCTGCTTCTTAACAAAGGTTCAGTTCTACCACCTGCAGGAGTTGCATGGAGCTCAGCTAATTAGGAGCTCCTGACATAAAACTTAGAAAGACTGCTTTTTGTCTAGGTTTTGTTCAGCTCATGTAATTAAGAGATGCTTTAAGGGTGTCAGTGGCCTCATGTGATAGTGAAACTGAAGTTAGAAGCATATTGGTGCTTAAGGCAACCAGGAATATACACACAGGCTATATATTATAAGGACAGGAAGTATATAGATTCTAAAAACAGTTTTACTTTATTCCTTTAGGATTATATTTGCAGTTCAATATGTGAGTGAATTCTAGGTGCTAAGAAGTCTGCATAAGCAGGCTTAACTTTGAATTAAACATGACTACTTCTTCAAATGTAATTTTAAAGTGTTTTCCTGTGGGAATAGAACTACATCATCACTGGATTTAAACTGGTTAACTTTACTTTTTTCCTAGTAGATATATGAAGCTTTGATAGCGAGGCACACTGATCTCCCACTCACTAGGTTGAATAAGGAGAAACTAACAGTCAGCTGCCTGTCAGGTGCCAGGATCCACCACATAACGCACGCACTCAGGTCCCTCAACAACAGGTACAAATATGACTCTGTCATTGTAAATGTGGGTGTGAATGACCCGAGACGTACCTTCCTGGACTACATGAAAAGAGACATAGAGGAGCTCTTGGATTATGTAGCCCAGGCGTGCATGACCCTAGCCCTGAGCAGCATCCTACCATCACCCAGAATGATACCATAGTACAAGGAGAAAATGATTGATTTCAACAATTGGCTAAGTTTCTGGTGTCATTCTAAGGGGATCTAGTATCTGTCTGCCTGGGATGGCATGATTGACAGACCTTGATGCTTTGCCAAAGGTGGCCTGCATCTGTCACTACTGGGGTTCTGGATAATGCCCAAGGCTCTTGCCACCACTATAGTGCCTTCTTTAGGCAGTGTTCCAAAGACCAAATTACCATGGTAACAGCTACAAACAAATGCAATCTGAGGGTCATGCTGCTCAATGTTAGAAGTCTAAATCTCAAAATGCACTCGCTCATAGCACTCCTTAAAATGGAGAACATCGACATTTCTGCTGTAACAGAGACCTGGTTCAAGGCAGCAGAAAGCGTCCCTGCACTACCAGGCTATAACTCATTCCACAACTTTAGGACCCAGAACTTGGACTGAAGCACCAAAGGCAGTAGTGTTTCCATATTCGTAAAGGATGCACACACCCCCAGACTGGTAGCCCAACATAACGCATCAAAGATACTTCAGGTGCAGCTAACACTGGGCAAGGCAGCAATTCAGGTCGCAGCCTGTGATAGGTTCCCAACCACGTCCCAAGACACGCACTCCATGTTCCTAACCAACCTGGAGAATATTAGGGTCCAAACTAATACTCATACTGGGTGACTTCAACTATCCCTTCATTAACTGGGAAAACTACTCGTGTACCAATACACTTGCCCACTGTTTTCTGGAATTCATTAATTCCAATGCCCTGGACCAGCTTGATCTTACCCCCACTAGAGGTAACAACATCCTTGACCTGGTCATTACTAACATGGGTGACCATTGCTCTTCACCAATAGTCAACTCCTTCCTGGTTAGATCTGACCACAAACAAATCACCTTTGAATCCGCATCCCCCCCCCCCCCCACCGCAAAGGTAGCCATCATGAAAAACTTCTTCAAAGCTAACTTTGGGCTCCGAAAAGCAGAGGTGTCTAACTTCATGGCACCCATGCAAATGGAAAATAGTTGCATGACCACTGAATCCTACAGCAATGCACTGTACGAACACATACACAAATGCATGGATCTCGTCATACCCAATAGAACCAAGATGCTCTCCTCCAAAAAAAAGGAAGCCAATCTGGTGGTCCCCTACCATAAACAAACTCTACAGCAGAAGGAGGAAACTGATGTGGAATAACGTGAAGTCCAAAGACTGGAAAAACTCCCCTATCAGCCTCAACAAGAGAGTTGAGATCCATCATCAAATCCTATAAAGCTAGCTATGAAAACAGAATTGCAGCAGATAATAAAGGCAACCACAAGGCCTTCTATAGTTATGTAAAGAATATTCATGGCAATACCCAGATTTGCTCTGAGCTACTGCACAATGGTGCCTCCTATACCAAACCAACAGATATTGCCAATATACTGGCCAACAGATTCAGTGCCAACTTTACCCCAGTCTCCCCCATCAAAGGACCAATCACAATACCAGTAGATTGCCAGGCACCAAGTATTACTGCTGCACAGGTTAAAACAGCAATGTTCAAAGCCAAGAATACAGCTTCTATGGGACCTGACAATATCCCTGGCTGTGTTCTATGTGAACTACAGAGTGAACTGGCACCATACCTGTGTGCCATGTTCAGTCACAGCCTCACCTCAGGCTTTGTCCCTACCAAATGGCACACTGCTACAGCCATCCCTCTCCACAAAGGAGGAGCGACTACAGACCCTGGGAACTACCACTCCATTAGCCTGATGAGTCTAATATGCAAAGCTATGGAACGCATCATCCTGGACCTAATAAACAAAGATATAGGGAATCTCCAAACTCTGCATCCCACACAGTTTGGTTTTGTGAAGGGTGGATCATGCCTGCTCAACCTGGTTGACTTCTTTGAGTCAGTCATCAGAGCCGTGGATAAAGACAAGGTGATTCATACAGGCTACCTTGATCTGGTCAAGGCCTTTGATACTATTCCCCACTCAGGAATCATAGAAAAACTCACTAAGCTAGGCATCAGCCCCTATATCACCTGGTGGGTTGCAGACTGGCTCCTGGGTCCTCTCCTGTTTGGTATCTACTTCTCTGAAGTCCAGGCCAACACAAAGGGACTCTGGTTGACAAAGTTTGCAGATGATTGCAAGTTGGGAGCTATTATTAACTCCACAAGTGATGCTGACAACCTACAGAAATGCCTCACTGAGACCTGTAACTAGTGTCAGAAGCATGGCCTTAAGCTCAAAGCCAAAAAATGTGTTGTCATCCTATTTGTGAAAAACCCAGTTCCCAGGAATTACCATATCTATGGTAGTCCACTGAAGACAGAAGGCGCTATAAGAGATCTGGGAACACAGGTTGACAGCAACCTCTCTTCTGACCACCGCTTTGCCACTGTGGTCAGAAATTCCTTCTATGTGGCACATCTCATTATTAAAGGTTTTGCATCCAGGAAGAAAGAGATCATTGTCTCCCTCTACTCTTCCCTCATTAGGCCAATCATCAAGTACAATGCCCCATTTAGGCATGCTCCTCACTAGACACCTGCAACAACTGAAGAGGCTGCAAAAGTACCTTACAAAAAGGATCCTAGGCCTTAAACACTTGTCCTATATGGAAAGACTCTTAAAACTCCAACTATTCTTTGTCTTATATCACCTACTTAGAGGCAAACTCTGCTTGACTTACAAAGACATGTCTGACCCAGCTCTGTTAGAAATGCTACATCTAAGGAAGTCCCAATCCCTCCGCACCACACATCCTAGAGACCTCAATCTCATTACCACAATCAACAGAACATGCTGGCATAACAGGTTCATAACCCAGAGACTGCCCATGCTATGGAATAAACTTCCCATGCATGTCAAATGGAGCACCTCACTGGCCTTCTTCAAGAGAAATCTTGATGAGGGGATGGGAAAAAGTAAATTCTTCCCAGGGATCACTCCACTGGCTCTACTCAACATAGGCACTGGAAACTAAGGTCGGGTGGCATAATGCCAGGGTAATCCTACGGGCTAGTCTTGTAAAGGCTCCAGGGCCATTAGCCTAGTACACACCTATAATTGCTTGAATAGCATTGTCTCCTGTTAACTTGTTTAACTGCATAATGAGTGAAGGAAATGAAAATAAAAATCTAATTTTCATCTTTACTTTTTTACAATTTTAAGCAGTTTATAGGACAATAAGTATAAAAAGTGTATTCCCTAGTTTTAGGAATTTTACAGAATGTCGATTCTTAGCATTCTTAAAAGTATTCTAAAACTATCCTTTTTTCACAGATTCTAAAATGGCACTATTATTATTGCACTTGTTTATCTATGACACCGTTTTGACACCATTGACCAGATTCCAAAATACTTGCTCTGGGTGCAAGCAACTTAATCTCGTGTAACGTTGGCCTAATTTCAAAAGACATCTGTGTAAGCAACTTACTCTGGTGTAAGGCCTATATATAAAGCAGGCGTATGCCAGAGTAAAACAACAGCAAGTCTTTTGGAACTGGGTCCTTTGTCATCTTTTGGCTAGAAAAAAAATGACTTTGAAAGTGTATACTTTGGCAGCAAGTATAACACACCAGTGAGAGGTGTGAGACACCAAACTGCCTCATCAAACGAGATGTAAGACATTCAGGTACAACCAAAAGATAAGAATGTTTCTGACATACAAAGATCATAAGGAAGTAAGGCACACACTAAAGGATAACAAAATGCAGATTACTAGATTAAGCTGCAGACAAAACCAGTACTGACTGAACCAGTGTAGCTTTTACCACTGTCATTTTCATCAGGGGTGCCAATAGTAAATAGTCAACGTTTTGCTCTACTGTTACTGGGATTGACCAATTAGAAAAGAACACGGCAAGTCATAAAGTACAAATCCTCCTTCAGTATGCACCTAATTAGGCATCTGCAACAACTGGAATGTCCAGAGAGGTTCCTCACACAAAGAATATAGGGCACAAACAACATGTCTAACATGGACCACCTCAAAGTCCAAGGGCTGCAAACAGTCTGCTGCAGATTGCTGAGAGACGGCCTATGCCTGGTATAAAAATCAACCTCTGATGACACTCTGATGGACCTGTTACATGTCCACAAAACAAATAACATCAGAATTCCCTGATCTAGGGATCTAGACCTCATCTACAACAGGAATATGACATGTTAGAGGGACAGGCATGTCTCTCGGAAACTACCCATTCCCTGGAGCAGGCTTCCCCCATCCACATGAAGCAGAGCTCTTCCCTAACCCAATTCAAGAGTAACCTGGACCACTGGATGAGAAATCAGAAATATACCCTTGGTCTGGCACTTATGTCTCTGGTAGAGAGGAACAGCCTGTAAATGCTTGTCCACCCATGCCCACACTACAAGTACCCCTTAAAATAACCCTAGGGTATCAAGATGTATCAGATACATTTGGGAAGCATGGCTAGGCATAAAAGGCCCCATGGGGTTGCTAACCTAGAAATAACCTTTGAACCTTTGTATTTCCAAAGTTCCTTTCTATATGAGATGTAGCTTTGTCAACTGGCTTCATAGGAAAATGGTAGAAAGCAATGTTATAATATAAATAAGATCAAGAAAAGAGGAAAAGTTACCAATGTGACTTCTGTTTATGATACAGCTCAGATAATTTCTATCATAGGAAAATGGTGAGTCTATGTCAGAATGATGAACAGCCACATTGTCAAATGTCATCTTGTCAGCAATGCAGCCCTTGATACCCCTGCACCCCCTGCTAATTATTTACCAACTCTGAGATCACACTACAGTGGGAAAAAGGGCAAATTTCCTGATGCCAACTGTAACGTGATCTCAGTCAGAATGGTGCGACAGCCTGCATTGTTGACGAGATGACATAGACTTAAAAATGGCAGATAGACAAGAAAATATATTCATGAAATCAAGTAATATTTATTATAAAATAATGGCTCATTACTATTCAAAAACAAGCATGCTGATTGGGTAGCCCAACCAGCGTGCCCACTGTAAATCAAGCATATACCAACAGAAAAAGTTCAGTCATTGAACCGGATAGACTTTTTATTGGTATTCAGAGGGACAGAGTAAAATACGTGAAAAATCAGATACAATCTACAAAATGTAAGAATGACAAATGTACCTGATTTTCCTTGTATTTCTGCACTGTCACTGAGAAGAAAAAAAATAGAAAAACAGCAGCAAGAGAGATTGTCTCTTCTCTGCTGCTTCTCCTGCACTGCACTGATGTACTGTGCAAGTGTGAGAGTGCGTGCAAAGTACACTAGTAACAAGGAAGAATACAGAAAAACACTACAGTGTCCTTATACAAAGGCATTATTTAAGACAGGTAAGCTACTTCTTTCTTAAATAACGTCATTGTATAATAGCAATATCCCACTCCTGGATGTGAGCATCACAGGATTTACCCACAGCTGGCTACCTTTCGTCATTCAGGCTTCACTCTTGTGATGTAATCATACCAATCATGGATAAATCCTGTGATACCCACACTCAGTTGTGGGTTATTGCTAAAATAATGCACAATATTAAGTTTCAAATGTATATAGTAATAAAAAGGAAAAATGCCAATATTATAGAATTCAAAAATAATGCTAACTGTTCCAAAAAGTATCTAAGCATCTGTAAGTAAATTGGCATGTTATGAAATAAATTAATGATGTATATATATATATATATATATATATATATATATATATATATACATATATATATATATATATATATATATCTGGGTATACTTTCATTCACTGAAAACTCATTTCACTGAATTTCAAACCACTCACACCAAATCGCTGAAAGCTCAAATCACTGAAAACTCATTTCACTGAATGTTAAGTACTGTTGGGCAAATCAAATGTATATGCCCTTTTCCCTACTGTAGTGTGATCCTGGAGGTAGTATATATAGTTAGGGGGGTGTGGGGGGCACAGCTACTTTCGGTTTTATATTGTTAGCTTTCAGTGAAATGGCATTCAAAAATATAAATGCTAAGTAGGTGGGGGTGGCTATGTCCCCCACACCCTCTCCTAAATATATATATATATAGATATATATATATATATATATATATATATATATATATATATATATACATATATATATATACTACTCCAGGATCGCACTACAATGGGGAAGAGGACTTACACGTTTTATTTACCTAACAGTACTTACATTAAGTGAAATGTGATTTAGTGAATTGAGTTTTCAGTGATTTGAGCATTCAGCAATTTTTTGAGGGTGAATTGAAATTCAGTGAAATGAGTTTTCAGTGAATGAAAGTAGACCCATAAAGATATATATATATATATATATATATATATATATATATATATATATATATATATATAGAGAGAGTCATGTTTGCTGAAAAATACTTGTAAGAAATAGTTTTACCTATCATCTAACTGTTCATCTGATTGTGCAACTTTTCATGGCATCACAGGTACAAGAAAAGCCACAAAGCCGGAGTTTAGCTATAGAATCCAAATGAAAGAATCTAACTGATCTTCAAAGCCATTTGATGTCATATCTTTCTTGTGCTGGATTTTATGCATGCAAATATTGAATGCTGCTCCAATCAAGGTCCTTTGCAGGCACGACCAGCTGTCTCTGAGTGGTACTTAAGAAAAAAGCATATAGGAGATGAGATAGACCTGTGAAAAGGTGGCAAGCAAGTTGGATACCTCAGTGTTTCTTTGAAAGGGAAAGCAAGAGAATGGCTATCGCAAGCAGAGGAACACAAAGTCGGAAAAGGGCAAAGTAAAGGAGGGTGGGGAGGGCTGCAGTGTTTATATGTATAAGTGCATATGTATATGTATATGTATATGTATATGTATAGTATATGTATATGTATATGTGTATATGTATAGTATAAGTTCATAGGTTCATAGGTTGGTACTAGGCTATCAGCCCTAGGGCCTATACAAGCCTAGCCATAATAATTCCCTGGCTATTTCTTCCCACATTATTTACTTTCCTGGACCCCTGTCTAGCAGGGCGACTGACGTGATCCCTGGGGTGAATTTCCTTTCTCCCATCCAATCGTCAAGGTTCCTCTTGAAGAGGTCCAAAGAGGCACTCTGCTTGACATGTATGGGCAATCTATTCCATAGTCTGGGGAGTCTCTGGGTCAGGAACCTATCCCTCCAGCATGTTTTGTTTATTGTGACGACAAGGTTTAGATCCCTGGAGCGTGTAGCTCTGAGGGATTGGGATTTCTTTAAGTGTAGCATGTCCAACAGCTCTGGGTTTGACATGGCCTTGTATGTTAAGCAGAGATCGCCTCTGAGTAGACGATATGCGACAGAGTATAGCTGGAGTTTCTTAAGGCAGTCAGCATAGGGCATCTGCTTTAGGCCTGTGATTCTTTTAGTGAGGTATTTCTGAGGCCTTTCCAGTTGTTGCAGATGTCTTGAGAGGTACATACCAAATGGGGCGTTGTATTCTATAATGGGTCTAATGAGGGATGAGTACAGTGGGACAATGACCTCCTTTTTTCTGGATGAAAAGCCCTTTGTGATGAGGTGTGCCACATAGAAGGATTTCCTGACTGTTGTGGCGATGTGGTTATCAAAGGTGAGACCACTGTCCACCTATGTCCCTAAGTCTCTTATCACACTTTCTGTGTTTAGTGTACTGCCACCTATATGGTAATTCATGGATACATGTTTTTCCTAAAGGGATAACAATACATTTCTTGGCATTGAGCTTGAGCCCATGGCTCTGGCACCAAGCATCTGTTTCTGTAAGGCCCTTTTGTAGAGTATCCACATCATTTGGGGATTCAATAATGGCTCCCAGTTTGCAGTCATCTGCAAACTTTGTTAGCCAAAGTCCCTTAGTGTTGACCTGTACTTCAGAGAAGTAGATGCCAAACAAGAGCGGCCCCAGGACTGAACCCTGAGGTACTCCACTTGTTACTTGTCTGGAGCTGGATTTGGAGTCGGCTACTTTTACAGTGTGGGTTCTATCAGTAAGCCATTTAGCAACCCATTGGGTGACATAGGGATTAATGCCCAACTTAGTAAGTTTATCTATGATTCCAGAGTGGGGGGAATGTATATGCATAGTATATGTATAAGTGTATATGTATATGTATAGTACATGTATATGTATAGTATATGTATATCTATATGTGTATATGTATATGTATATGTATAGTATATGTATATGTATAAGTGTATATGTATATGTATAGTATATGTATATGTATAGTATATGTATATGTATATGTATATGTATATGTATACGTATATGTATATGTATATGTGTATGTATAGTATATGTATATGTATATATTGTGAAGACACCCATTTCCTACATAAATGCATAGAGAAGAGGGAAGGAAGCAGGAGCACAGAATCACACACTGAAGACCACGGATGAATAATTGAAGACGTGGATGCACTGAGGGCAGATAGAGGAGACAAACAAAAGGCAGATAAATGGCAGGAAAATGCCTGGGGTATAGGCATCCTACAGGATAATGATATGTTCTGAGGGACTTTATTGACACCCATTAGGTACTTTGTGTTAGAACTGGAACTAAATCATCTACCTTGTATCCTATGCAGTTCCCCAAACTGATGTTCCCTAAACTCTAAAAAAAAAAAAAAAAAAAAAAAAAAAAAACTCTAACAAAATGCTTGCTGCAAATGTAAAGTGCATCTTGCTACTGTTAATAAAGCTTCAGTGCATCAACCATGACACAAAATGCAGTTACCGGCATTCATGAATTTACAGTACTGCAGTGTTGCACTATTGTGTCTTGTGATTGTGGCCTCTATCAGCTTGTGCCTGAATCAGCCACTGTTTTGTAACTCCCTAATGATGGCTCTGGTGGCTATGGCTCTAGGTGGTTTGAGTAAATGACCACAGTCATCTCTGGTCATCTGATGGTATGGCCAATAAATTTGGAAACTCTTATATGTGTTGCTGGAGGGGTTTGTACATGGCAATCCAGAATATTGTCATCCACCATCTTCATCAAACTCTGCAGCATCAGTGTAGCTGTGGACAGTTTTTGGGGGCATTATCTGCCAGACCCCCCCCCCCCAGGGTGACAAATGACAATCTTATCTCATTCATGATCTCATTCCCAGCCTTGGGCAGGATAGCGCAAGCAGTGGCTGACATGTCTGTAGATCTGGCAAATTACAGTGATGTGTAGAAGGGAGACATGATGGGAGACTTGCCCTTACTGGTATGCCAGATATACTACAGGAAAGGACATAGGGTGCAATTAACTCTGCTTTGCCAATTATTTTTTTTTTGCCCAATTCAGCAGAAGGCCATACTCTTTTCAGCTCTGTGTTGAAATATCGCCACTCAAAATATCGAGTGCCAACAAGCCGAAAAAATAAATACCAAAAACATAGGAGAAGAGGAAATTTCAAAAAAAGATCTTCTCCTTTAAACTTCTGTTTGCATGGGGGCAAGCCCTGCCCCACACCTCCCTAACTTATATATACAGACTTCAAGATTGTCATAACTTGGAGAAAAGGGAATATTCCTAGAAATGGCATCTTGGACATAGTAGATACAAGTCTGTTCTATCTGCCATTCAGTCTCCATACTTCAGGATTCAGTCTAGTGGGTCCCAGCACTGCAAATGGGTACCCCTCTTTTCATGATCTGTCCATGCCTAAAGTATCAATGGACATATAAGTAATCACATAACACACATATGTCATTATAATGCAGATGACAGAGCAAAACTATGCTGCATATATAAGTGCAAGCAAAGCAAGCAGAAGCCCATGATATTTTTCACATCTCAAGATCATACTATATTAGCATGCAAAGTGGTTAAAAAAGCAACAACATAACCTGATGTCCATGTTTGGGAGGCAATATATGCTATCATAGTTGTATACAATGGAGTGGATGGAAATGCACTAATGTTGTTAGGTACAACAATGGAGAAGCAGCTACCCTAACACCGTTACAGTGTTGTAGAAGCAGCTTCACTGACACAGTTAGCTACATGAGGCAAGTGCAATGATGCAGATGCTGCTGCACTAACACTTCTGTAGTGATGCAAATGTAGTTGCACTAACATAAGTGCACTAATGCAGATGCAGCTGCAGCAGTACAGTGCAGTGTTGCAGAAGCAGCTTCACTAACACAAGAGCAGTAATACAGATGCAGCTACACTACCTTAGGTACAGTAATACAGAAGCAACTACATTACCTCAGGTGCAGTGATGCAGAAGCAGCTACACTAACATTGTTGCAGTGATGCAGAAGCAAGTACAATTAGCTACACTTACACTGGTGCAGTGATGCAGAAGCAGCTGTACTGACACAGTTAGGTAACTAGGTGCAGTGATGCAGAAGCAGCTGCACTGAAACAGTTTAGTAATTAGGTGAAGTGGTGCAGAAGTAGCTGCACTGACACAGTTCGGTAATTAAGTGCAATGATGCAGAAGTAGGTGTACTGACACAGTTCAGTAATTAGGTGCAGTGATGCAGAAGCAGCCTGCACTGACACACAGTTCGGTAATTAGGTGCAGTGATGCAGAAGTAGCTGCACTGGCACAGTTCGGTAATTAAGTACAGTGATGCAGAACTAGCTGCACTGACACAGTTTGGTAATTAGGTGCGGTGATGTAGAAGTAGCTGCATTGACACAGTTCAGAAATTAGGTGCAGTGATGCAGAAGCAGCTGTTCTTACACACTAAGGGGCAATATTGCTAAAGCAGCTAAACATAACACTGAGAAAAAGTATATGCTCTCTTTTGACAAGGAACACACAGTAGGACAATAAAACCCATGGGAGGAAAGTACTACAAAGCTGTGTGTGTGATGGTTTATGTGTGTTTTTATATGTGAATGATTGCATGCAAATGTTTATAGGAGCATGTGTTTGCTCTGTATGTGTGTGTGTGTGTGTGTGTGTGTGTGTGTGTGTGTGTGTGTGTGTGTGTGTGTGTGTGTGTGTGTATGTGCATGTGTGTGGTTGTATGTGCCTGTACTACTCACTTGTACAGTCTGAAAGTGGGAGCACTAGCCTTGTTAGCAGTAATTGCACAGCATTAGATTCAGAAACATAATAATGAGGGGTAAATTAGATGTTGCTCCATGAGGCTTTGTCATGTCACTCAATACCATTATATTGCCATCTTACTATTGGTAAACCTTAAAACAGTCCTGGCTCCTAAAGGTCTCTTCCAACGAAAAACAAATCCAATAGCATAAAAATGGAAAGAGACCACCACGAAGGATTCACTGTTTATTAGAAAGAAAATAACATAAAAGATGAGCACTTTCGCATGCACTACTGCATGCTTCTTCAGATCTAATACATAAAGGAGCAAGCTTCATTTATATACCTAGCTAAAGTAGCTACTCCTACCAAAAAATCAATTGGTTAATTAAACAATTAAACAATTACTCAATCAGTTCACTCCTTACTATGAATACAACTGCATCTATAATATTCATCCAATGTTAAAAAAGTAGTATATATACATATTTTTAGTACCAAACCCACTTACAAACCACTTAAAAACTCCTTACAAACTTAGGAGCTTACTATCTAACAATTAAATTGTGTCATAAAACATAAAAAGCTCATAAAAAAGCTCATGAAAACACTACAAATGACTCCACAGCCCCCAACACACTGGGAGATCTTAGTTAAAAACAACATCAGGCATAGTGGATAAGCAATATTAAACAACAATGCTGGTGTATCTTAGTTCAGGCAGAAAACTGGCCTGTAACTAAATGCATAAGAACTAAATACATACAAACATCTTTCTAATAAATAGCGTTATATGCATTATACATATTATATACAGTACTGGTATATAGAGAGATAGATGCAAAACACAAACTTAGAGAATACTTAAAATGCTTAAAATAAGTATGTTATGTCAACCTTGCAAAAAGGAGGCTGAAACACAAGTGTGGAAATATTCCTGCTTGTACATAAGTATAAATATGTGTATAGAGGTACATATGCAAGTATATAACTAACATCACTGAAAGTAGTGGTGTTGTTATCATGGTGTATAAAAAATCAAGATGGTTAAATACAACATCCAAGTGTCTATATGAACTCTAGATGAAATGCCTCAAAAGGGGGTCACAAAGCCTCACTAATCAATTTCATCTGGAAATAAAATGTCATGTATAGATGAATGTGAAAAAGGAGCACTTCCTATAGTATATAATATGTATAATGCATATAACGCTATTTATTAGAAAGATGTTTGTATGTATTTAGTTCTTATGCATTTAGTTACAGGCCAGTTTTCTGCCTGAACTAACATACACCAGCATTGTTGTTTAATATTGCTTATCCACTATGCCTGATGTTGTTTTTAACTAAGATCTCCCAGTGTTTTGGGGGCTGTGGAGTCATTTGTAGTGTTTTCATGAGCTTTTTATGAGCTTTTTATGTTTTATGACACAATTTAATTGTTAGATAGTAAGCTCCTAAGTTTTTAAGGAGTTTTTAAGTGGTTTTTAAGTGGGTTTGGTACTAAAAATATGTATATATACTACTTTTTTAACATTGGATGAATATTATAGATGCAGTTGTATTCATAGTAAGGAGTGAACTGATTGATTAATTGTTTAATTGTTTAATTAACCAATTGATTTTTTGGTAGGAGTAGCTACTTTAGCTAGGTATATAAATGAAGCTTGCTTCTTTATGTATTAGATCTGAAGAAGCATGCAGTAGTGCATGCGAAAGCGCTCATCTTTTATGTTATTTTCTTTCTAATAAACAGTGAATCCTTCGTGGTGGTCTCTTTCCATTTTTATGCTATCTTACTTTTGGACACCCTGCAACATTGCCTACATAGTGCTAGCAATCATAAATTTTCCTTAATCTCTGCCATAATGTTCCTACTTTGAAATATACCAAATTTACTGTCTTACATGTTCCTAATATGTATGCCATTGCACTGTAAACACAGTGGCAAAAACATTGATCTACATGTACTAACAGAGAAGTGCTGCCAATTGTTAACACATCCATATACCTCTGCACTCTCAGTCTATTTCATTCCTTCAGGACTCGTGTAATAGAACTAAGAGCCATTTTAGCAATAACCCATAACTGGGAATGGCTAGTGCTATGTTTATTCATGGCTGGGCTAGTTTGATCACAAGGGCAAAGTCAGAATGGTCAAATATAAGACAGCTGGGGATAAATTAGCACTGCCCAAACAAAAAGTATATTATTGCTGTTATGCAATATTATTATAAAAAATACAATACCTTTCTAAATAATTACATTGCATCTCTATACTTATTTTGTATTCATTTTTATACCATCTCTCTCAGCTGGATACAGCTTCCTTGTGTACTGCACATGCATTAGAAATTATGTGCTGGAAGAAAACATTTTCGGGTGACCTTTTTTTGCAACTCTGGAATACTCATACATCGCGTGGTTTATATGAGGATGCATGTAGACTGTGATATGCTGGTATGTTTGCGTTCTCAACATAAAAGAGTAGATCTTATTGTGGCTTTAGGTGTTGTTTATAATAGTTACAACTGCCCAACTTATTCCTATGCACATTGTTGGATTTCCAAGTGTTATGTCCGTTACTCTGCAGTATTATCATCATCATGCACATTTCAGCTAAATATAGTAGGCAGCCTTATTACAAATCTCATGATGATGTTACTAAAAGAAAATGAAGTAAAACAACTGCAAACGACTAACCTAAAAAGTAATGAAAATTAGTACCACAAGTATTGCAAATAATTATCACTGTAGTAGTACATTATTTACTATGGTTACCACACAGTGTCAGAACTACTTTTAATATTTAATCATTTAGGCTACATCATTAATGTATAGCCAGCAATATCTTTTCAGACTCCCATATATTTAAACGCCTACCTATATGCATTAATACTCAAAATAATAACACTACACTATATTACATAACCATGCTATTCCAGTACAGCTATTTCGATCCGTGTTTCATTCACACTACTTTATAATTTAAATGTTACAGAAATAAAAAGTAA